>NC_138234.1:3120054-3422554 GCF_964197995.2 Scardinius erythrophthalmus | reverse complement strand
TTACTGCAGCATTTTGGAGTTATGTCACATGGAGTTATGTCACATTTTACTACTTTAGAGGCCTATAAAGACATAATTTCTAATAAGTAGAAAAAACTAATGGTCAGTTCTTATAGGGGACGTCCCATACAGTATTGTACACCTCATATCAAAACATTTTACTGTATCATTTTGGAGATATGTCACATTTTACTACTTTAGAGGCCTATAAAGACATAATTTCTAATAAGTAGAAAAAACTAATGGCCATTTTTTATAGGGGACGTCCCATACAGTATATACACCTCATATCAAAACATTTTACTGTAGCATTTTGGAGATATGTCACATTTTACTATCAGAGCCCTATAAAGACCTCATTTCTAATAAGTAGAAAAAACGAATGGTCAGTTCTTATAGGGGACGTCCCATACATTATTCACACCTCATATCAAAACATTTTACTGCAGCATTTTGGAGATATGTTGTATTTAACTACTTTAGAGGCCTATAAAGACCTTATTTCTAATAAGTAGAAAAACTAATGGCCATTTCTTATAGAGGACGTCCCATATAGTATGCACACCTCATATCAAAACATTTTACTGTAGCATTTTGGAGATATGTCACATTTTACTACTTCAGAGGCCTATAAAGACCTCATTTCTAATAAGTAGAAAAAAGTAATGGTCAGTTTTTACAGGGGACGTCCCATACAGTATGTACACCTCATATCAACACATTTTACTGCAGCATTTTGGAGTTATTTCACATTTTACTACTTCAGAGGCCTATAAGGACCTCATTTCTAATAAGTAGAAAAAAGTAATGGCCCTTTCTTATAGGGGACGTCCCATACAGTATGCACACCTTATATCAAAGCATTTTACTGTAGCGTTTTGGAGTTTTGTCACATTTTACTACTTTAGAGGCCTATAAAGACCTCATTTCTAATAAGTAGAAAAAAGTAATGGTCAGTTCTTATAGGGGACGTCCCATACAGTATTGTACACCTCATATCAAAACATTTTACTGTATCATTTTGGAGATATGTCACATTTTACTACTTTAGAGGCCTATAAAGACATAATTTCTAATAAGTAGAAAAAACTAATGGCCATTTTTTATAGGGGACGTCCCATACAGTATATACACCTCATATCAAAACATTTTACTGTAGCATTTTGGAGTTTTGTCACATTTTACTATCAGAGCCCTATAAAGACCTCATTTCTAATAAGTAGAAAAAACGAATGGTCAGTTCTTATAGGGGACGTCCCATACATTATTCACACCTCATATCAAAACATTTTACTGCAGCATTTTGGAGATATGTTGTATTTAACTACTTTAGAGGCCTATAAAGACCTTATTTCTAATAAGTAGAAAAACTAATGGCCATTTCTTATAGAGGACGTCCCATATAGTATGCACACCTCATATCAAAACATTTTACTGTAGCATTTTGGAGATATGTCACATTTTACTACTTCAGAGGCCTATAAAGACCTCATTTCTAATAAGTAGAAAAAAGTAATGGTCAGTTTTTACAGGGGACGTCCCATACAGTATGTACACCTCATATCAACACATTTTACTGCAGCATTTTGGAGTTATTTCACATTTTACTACTTCAGAGGCCTATAAGGACCTCATTTCTAATAAGTAGAAAAAAGTAATGGCCCTTTCTTATAGGGGACGTCCCATACAGTATGCACACCTTATATCAAAGCATTTTACTGTAGCGTTTTGGAGTTTTGTCACATTTTACTACTTCAGAGGCCTATAAAGACCTCATTTCTAATAAGTAGAAAAAAGTAATGGTCAGTTTTTACAGGGGACGTCCCATACAGTATGCACACCTCATATCAAAATATTTTACTGCAGCATTTTGGAGTTATTTCACATTTTACTACTTTAGAGGCCTATAAGGACCTCATTTCTAATAAGTAGAAAAAAGTAATGGCCCTTTCTTATAGGGGACGTCCCATACAGTATGCACACCTTATATCAAAGCATTTTACTGTAGCGTTTTGGAGTTTTGTCACATTTTACTACTTTAGAGGCCTATAAAGACCTCATTTCTAATAAGTAGAAAAAAGTAATGGTCAGTTTTTACAGGGGACGTCCCATACGGTATGCACACCTCATATCAAAACATTTTACTGCAGCATTTTGGAGTTTTGTCAAATTTTACAACTTCAGAGGCCCATAAACACCTCATTTCTAATAAGTAGAAAAAACTAATGGTCAGTTCTTATAGGGGACGTCCCATACAGTATGCACACCTCATATCAAAGCATTTTACAGTAGCGTTTTGGAGTTTTGTCACATTTTACTACTTTAGAGGCCTATAAAGACCTCATTTCTAATAAGTAGAAAAACTAATGGTCAGTTCTTATAGGGGACGTCCCATACGGTATGCACACCTCATATCAAAACATTTTACTGTAGCATTTTTGAGTTTTGTCACATTTTACTACTTCAGAGGCCCATAAACACCTCATTTCTAATAAGTAGAAAAAACTAATGGTCAGTTCTTATAGGGGAGGTCCCATACGGTATGCACACCTCATATCAAAGCATTTTACTGTAGCGTTTTGGAGTTTTGTCACATTTTACTACTTTAGAGGCCTATAAAAACCTAATTTCTAATAAGTAGAAAAAACTAATGGTCAGTTTTTATAGGGGACATCCCATACAGTATGCACACCTCATATCAAAACATTTTACTGCAGCATTTTGGAGTTTTGTCAAATTTTACAACTTCAGAGGCCCATAAACACCTCATTTCTAATAAGTAGAAAAAACTAATGGTCAGTTCTTATAGGGGAGGTCCCATACAGTATGCACACATCATATCAAAGCATTTTACTGTAGCGTTTTCGAGTTTTGTCACATTTTACTACTTTAGAGGCCTATAAAGACCTCATTTCTAATAAGTAGAAAAAACTAATGGTCAGTTCTTATAGGGGACGTCCCATACGGTATGCACACCTCATATCAAAACATTTTACTGTAGCATTTTGGAGTTTTGTCATATTTTACTACTTTAGAGGCCTATAAAACCCTCTTTTCTAATAAGTAGAAAAAACTAATGGTCAGTTTTTACAGGGGACGTCCCATACAGTATACACACCTCATATCAAAACATTTTACTGCAGCATTTTGGAGTAACTTCACATTTTACTACTTCAGAGGCCTATAAAGACCTCATTTCTAATAAGTAGAAAAAACTAATGGTCAGTTCTTATAGGGGACATCCCATACAGTATGCACACAAATCATATCAAAACATTTTACTACAGCATTTTGGATTTTTGTCACATTTTACTACTTTAGAGGCCTAGAAAGACCTCATTTCTAATAAGTAGAAAAAAATAATGTCCATTTCTTATAGGGGAGTCCCATACAGTATGCACGCCTCATATCAAAACATTTTACGGCAGCAATTTGGAGTTACTTCACATTTTACTACTTCAGAGGCCTATAAAGACCTCATTTCTTATAAGTAGAAAAAACTAACGGTCAGATCTTATTGGGGACGTCCCATACGGTATGCACACCTCATATCAAAGCATTTTACTGTAGCGTTTTGGAGTTATATCACATTTTACTACTTCAGAGGCCTATAAAGACCTTATTTCTAATAAGTAGAAACAACTAACGGTCAGATCTTATTGGGGACGTCCCATACGGTATGCACACCTCATATCAAAGCATTTTACTGTAGCGTTTTGGAGTTATGTCACATTTTACTACTTCATAGGCCTATAAAGACCTCATTTCTAATAAGTAGAAAAAACTAACGGTCAGATATTATTGGGGATGTCCCATACGGTATGCATACCTCATATCAAAGCATTTTACTGCAGCATTTTGGAGTTTTGTCACATTTTACTACTTCAGAGGCCTAGAAAGACCTCATTTCTAATAAGTAGAAAAAACGAATGGTCAGTTCTAATAGGGGACGTCCCATATAGTGTGCATACCTCATATCAAAACATTTTACTGCAGCATTTTGGAGTTATGTCACATTTTACTACTTCAGAGGCTTATAAAGACCTCATTTTAAATAAGTAGAAATTCAGAATTTGTAGAGTGGTTGCTGGCATCTTTTGAATGCTTGTGACGCCATTCACCGTCGTAACTGTGGACAACAACGCCAGTCCCACTCACAACCCAGTTCCCAGCCAAGATCACCCAGACTGTGAGGATCAGCAGCATGAACCCACCGAAAGCAGCGAGAATGAATTCAATTGTCCCGTCCAACCTCCCTCTCCCACCACCTCTCCAAACCACTTGTAATAAATGTGTATGTTTCCTCAGTATCTGTATGTTTCTGCAGTCCCAAGACACTCCTGCCACCCAGTCATCTCCTCCTCCCATTTGTCCCGCAGTGCATCTCAGCCTCCTCTCAGTGGCACGGCTACATCTTGGGCCTGCTGGGAGCCATCTCCTCCTGGGAGTGTGGAGACTGTGGCTCCGCCTCCAGCCTCTGAGTGCACCGCCTCCTCTCCACCTCTACCCGTCGCCCTGGCTCCTGTGCTCTTACCACCCTCGACTCCAACGTGGACCATTGGCCATTCGGCCTCGCCGGGCTCCCTCGGCACGTCGGCTCCACTTGGGTTGGTCATCGCACCACTTTTGCCATGGACTTGTGACCCATTTGTTGCCCTGTGGCCCTCCACCTCTTCAGCTTTGGCTAGCCCCACACTCCCTCAGGCTCCACCTTCACATATGGTCGCTCCAGCTCAGCCTCTAACCTCAGGATCCCTGCTTCCACCTCAGGGGGTCGTCGCTGCGGCCCAGCTACGGTCGCATAGGTCTTTGTGTCTCACTGCCTCATGGCTTCTCTGGCTACGCGGTGTGCTCTACATCCATCACTGTCGTCACCACCGGCAGTCCCCATGGTGGCGTCTGGACTCTTCACTCCATGGCTACTGCCTCCTGCACCGCCGCCGTGGGAGGCAGTCCTGGCTGTGGTCTACTTATTAGAAATAAGTTATTTATAGGCCTCTAAAGTAGTAAAATGTTACAAAACTCCAAAATGCTGCAGTAAAATGTATTGATATGAGGTGTGCATACTGTATGGGACGTCCCCTATAAGAAATGGCCATTAGTTTTTTCTACTTATTAGAAATAAGGTCTTTATAGGCCTCTGAAGTAGTAAAATGTGACAAAACTCCAAAATGCTGCAGTAAAATGCTTTGATTTGAGGTGTGCATACTGTATGGGACGTCCCCTATAAGAACTGACCATTAGTTTTTTCTACTTATTAGAAATGAGGTGTTTATGGGCCTCTGAAGTAGTAAAATGTGACAAAACTCCAAAACGCTACAGTAAAATGCTTTGAAATGAGGTGTGCATACCGTATGGGACGTCCCCTATAAGAACTGACCATTAGTTTTTTCTACTTATTAGAATTGAGGTGTTTATGGGCCTCTGAAGTAGTAAAATGTGACATATCTCCAAAATGCTACAGTAAAATGTTTTGATATGAGGTGTACATACTGTATGGGACGTCCCCTATAAGAACTGACCATTAATTTTTTCTACTTATTAGAAATGAGGTGTTTATGGGCCTCTGAAGTTGTAAAATTTGACAAAACTCCAAAATGCTGCAGTAAAATGTTTTGATATGAGGTGTGCATACTGTATGGGACCTCCCCTATAAGAACTGACCATTAGTTTTTTCTACTTATTAGAAATGAGGTGTTTATGGGCCTCTGAAGTTGTAAAATTTGACAAAACTCCAAAATGCTGCAGTAAAATGTTTTGATATGAGGTGTGCATACTGTATGGGATGTCCCCTATAAAAACTGACCATCAGTTTTTTCTACTTATTATAAATTAGGTTTTTATAGGCCTCTAAAGTAGTAAAATGTGACAAAACTCCAAAACGCTACAGTAAAATGCTTTGATATGAGGTGTGCATACCGTATGGGACGTCCCCTATAAGAACTGACCATTAGTTTTTTCTACTTATTAGAAATGAGGTGTTTATGGGCCTCTGAAGTAGTAAAATGTGACAAAACTCAAATGCTACAGTAAAATGTTTTGATATGAGGTGTGCATACCGTATGGGACGTCCCCTATAAGAACTGACCAGTAGTTTTTTCTACTTATTAGAAATAAGGTCTTTATAGGCCTCTAAAGTAGTAAACTGTGACAAAACTCCAAAATGCTGCAGTAAAATGTTTTGATATGAGGTGTGCATACCGTATGGGACGTCCCCTATAAGAACTGACCATTAGTTTTTTCTACTTATTAGAAATAAGGTCTTTATAGGCCTCTAAAGTAGTAAAATGTGACATATCTCCAAAATGCTGCAGTAAAATGTTTTGATATGAGGCGTGCATACTGTATGGGATGTCCCCTATAAGAACTGACGATTAGTTTTTTCTACTTATTAGAAATGAGGTCTTTATAGGCCTCTAAAGTAGTAAAATGTGACAAAACTCCAAAACGCTACAGTAAAATGCTTTGATATGAGGTGTGCATACTGTATGGGACGTCCCCTATAATAGCTGACCATTAGTTTTTTCTACTTATTAGAAATGAGGTGTTTATAGGCCTCTAAAGTATTAAAATATGACATATCTCCAAAATGCTACAGTAAAATGTTTTGATATGAGGTGTGCATACCGTATGGGATGTCCCCTATAAGGACTGACCATTAGTTTTTTCTACTTATTAGAAATGAGGTCTTTATAGGCCTCTGATAGTAAAATGTGACATATCTCCAAAATGCTACAGTAAAATGTTTTGATATGAGGTGTACATACTGTATGGGACGTCCCCTATAAAAAATGGCCATTAGTTTTTTCTACTTATTAGAAATGAGGTCCTTATAGGCCCCTAAAGTAGTAAAATGTGACATAACTCCAAAATGCTGCAGTAAAATGTTTTGATTTGAGGTGTAAATACTGTATGGGGCGTCCCCTGTAAGAAATGGCCATTAGTTTTTTCTACTTATTAGAAATGAGGTGTTTATGGGCCTCTAAAGTAGTAAAATGTGACATAACTCTAAAATGCTGCAGTAAAATGTTTCGATATGAGGCGTACATACCCTATGGGGTGTCCCCTATAAGAAATGGCCATTAGTTTTTTCTACTTATTAGAAATGAGGTGTTTATAGGCCTCTGATATTAAAATGTGACATATCTCCAAAATGCTACAGTAAAATGTTTTGATATGAGGTGTACATACTGTATGGGACGTCCCCTATAAAAAATGGCCATTAGTTTTTTCTACTTATTAGAAATGAGGTCCTTATAGGCCTCTAAAGTAGTAAAATGTGACATAACTCCAAAATGCTGCAGTAAAATGTTTTGATTTGAGGTGTAAATACTGTATGGGGCGTCCCCTGTAAGAAATGGCCATTAGTTTTTTCTACTTATTAGAAATGAGGTGTTTATGGGCCTCTAAAGTAGTAAAATGTGACATAACTCTAAAATGCTGCAGTAAAATGTTTCGATATGAGGCGTACATACCCTATGGGGTGTCCCCTATAAGAAATGGCCATTAGTTTTTTCTACTTATTAGAAATGAGATCTTTATAGGCCTCTAAAGTTGTAAAATGTGACATAACTCCAAAACGCTGCAGTAAAATGCTTTGATATGAGGCGTGCATATTGTATGGGGACGTCCCCTGTAAGAAATGGCCATTAGTTTTTTCTACTTATTAGAAATGAGGTCTTTATAGGCCTCTAAAATAGTAAAATGTGACATATCTCCAAAATGATACAGTAAAATGTTTTGATATGAGGTGTACAATACTGTATGGGACGTCCCCTATAAGAACTGACCATTCGTTTTTTCTACTGTTTAGAAATGAGGTGTTTATGGGCCTCTGAAGTAGTAAAATGTGACAAAACTCCAAAATGCTGCAGTAAAATGTGTTGATATGAGGTGTGCATACTGTATGGGATGTCCCCTATAAGAACTGACCATTAGTTTTTTCTACTTATTAGAAATTAGGTCTTTAAAGCCCTCTGATAGTAAAATGTGACATATCTCCAAAATGCTACAGTAAAATGGTTTGATATGAGGTATGCATACTGTATGGGACGTCCCCTATAAGAAATGGCCATTAGTTGTTTCTACTTTTTACTAATGAGGTCTTTATAGACCTCTAAAATAGTAAAATGTGACATATCTCCAAAATGCTACAATAAAATGTTTTGATATGAGGTGTACATACTGTATGGGACGTCCCCTATAAGAAATGGCCATTCGTTTTTTCTACTTATTAGAAATTAGGTCTTTACAGGCCTCTAAAGTAGCAAAATGTGACATGACTCCAAAATGCTACAGTAAAATGTTTTGATATGAGGCGTGTATACTGTATGGGACGTCCCCTATAAGAAATGGCCATCAGTTTTTTCTACTTTTTAGAAATGAGAACTTTATAGGCCTCTAAAGTAGTGACATAACTCCAAAATGCTGCAGTAAAATGCTTTGATATGAGTTTTGCATATTGTATGGGACGTCCCCTATAAGAAATGGCCATTAGTTGTTTCTACTTTTTACTAATGAGGTCTTAATAGACCTCTAAAATAGTAAAATGTGACATATCTCCAAAATGCTACAGTAAAATGTTTTGATATGAGGTGTGCATACTGTATGGGACGTCCCCTATAAGAAATGGCCATTCGTTTTTTCTACTTATTAGAAATGAGGTCTTTATAGGCCTCTAAAGTAGCAAAATGTGACATAACTCCAAAATGCTACAGTAAAATGTTTTGATATGAGGTGTGTATACTGTATGGGACGTCCCCTATAAGAAATGGCCATTCGTTTTTTCTACTTATTAGAAATGAGGTCTTTATAGGCCTCTAAAGTAGCAAAATGTGACATAACTCCAAAATGCTACAGTAAAATGGTTTGATATGAGGTGTACATACTGTATGGGACGTCCCCTATAAGAAATGGCCATTCGTTTTTTCTACTTATTAGAAATGAGGTCTTTATAGGCCTCTAAAGTAGCAAAATGTGACATAACTCCAAAATGCTACAGTAAAATGGTTTGATATGAGGTGTACATACTGTATGGGATGTCCCCTGTAAAAAAATGGCCATTAGTTTTTTCTACTTATTAGAAATGAGGTGTTTATAGGCCTCTAAAGTAGCAAAATGTGACATAACTCCAAAATGCTGCAGTAAAATGTTTTGAAATGAGGCGTGTATACTGTATGGGACGTCCCCTATAAGAACTGACCATTAGTTTTTTCTACTCATTAGAAATGAAGTCTTTATAGGCCTCTAAAATAGTAAAATGTTACATATCTCCAAAACGCTGCAGTAAAATGCTTTGATATGAGGTGTACATACTGTATGGGACATCCCCTATAAGAAATGGCCATTAGTTTTTTCTACTTATTAGAAATGAGGTCTTTATAGGCCTATAAAATGGTAAAATGTGACATATCTCCAAAATGCTACAGTAAAATGTTTTGATATGAGGTGTGCATACTGTATGGGACGTCCCCTATAAGAAATGGCCATTAGTTTTTTCTACTTATTAGAAATGAGGTGTTTATAGGCCTCTGAATTAGTAAAAATGTGACAAAACTCTAAAATGCTGCAGTAAAATGTTTTGATATGAGGTGTGCATACTGTATGGGACGTCCCCTATAAGAACTGACTATTAGTTTTTTCTACTTATTAGAAATTATGTCTTTAAAGGCCTCTAAAGTTGTAAAATGTGACAAAACTTCTAAATGCTGCAGTAAAATGTTTTGATATGAGGCGTGTATACAGTATGGGACATCGCCTATAAGAACTGACCATTAGTTTTTTCTACTTATAAGAAATGAGGTCTTTATAGGACTCTGAAGTAGTAAAATGTGACATATCTCCAAAACGCTGCAGTAAAAATTGTTACATATGAGGTTTGCATACTGTATGGGATGTCCCCTATAAAAACTGACCATTCATTTTTTCTACTTATTAGAAATGTGGACTTTATAGGCCTCCAAAGTCGAATAAATTGACGTATCTCCAAAACGCTGCAGTAAAATGGTTTTAAATGAGGTGTGCATACTAGGTGGGACATTGAATTCCAGAAACTTTTAATGTAGTAAAAAATATATATGAAAACAAAAACCAAAAGATGTATTTAGAAAGAATGTATACTTTATTTTACTGCTTTTTTGCAAATAATTATGTTGTAAACCTCTACATAAAATTCTCTAGATATGACCTACAAAGAAAAATAAAAAACATTAGTCAAAGAAATACACAACTTGCAATGACAACATGTATATTAAAAGGATAACAAAGTACAAAAACTCTCGAAATATGGCATCTTATTATATAGTCTCTCACAGATAGATAGATAGATAGATAGATAGATAGATAGATAGATAGATAGATAGATAGATAGATAGATAGATAGATAGATAGATAGATAGATAGATAGATAAAGAAGAAGAAAAAGATAGAAAAAAAGAAAAAAAGAAAGAAAGAGAGAGAGAGAGAAGAAAGAAAAAAGATAGATAGATAGATAGATAGATAGATAGATAGATAGATAGATAGATAGATAGATAGATAGATAGATAGATAGATAGATAGATAGATAGATAAAGAAGAAGAAAAAGATAGAAAAAAAGAAAAAAAGAAAGAAAGAGAGAGAGAGAGAGAAGAAAGAAAAAAGATAGATAGATAGATAGATAGATAGATAGATAGATAGATAGATAGATAGATAGATAGATAGATAGATAGATAAAGAAGAAGAAAAAGATAGAAAAAAGAAAGAGAGAGAGAAAAAATAAAGAAAAAGGATAGAGAGAGAGAGAGAGAGAGAGAGAGAGAGAGAGAGAGAGAGAGAGAGAGAGAGAGAGAGAGAGAGAGAGAGAGAGAGAGAGAGAGAGAGAGAGAGAGAGAGAGAGAGAGAGAGAGATTTTTTTTGATTTTTCAAAATTACATTTATTACAATAAAAAATTACCAACCATAAAAAAACAATTTTTCACAATTAATTAATTCTTTACAAATTTAAAGCAAAACACAACTCTCCGTTCACAACTGAACATAAGGCTTCTCTGTAACACCATACAGATTCAAACTTCATTAAGTTATTCATTACTTTATAAAATCGAAAATCAACAACAATTCTGGATTTCACCATTACTTTAAACACCTGTACCACATCACTATCATTCCTTTGTTCTACATGATTTCTCCTACTAATGTATATAGCCATTTTCGCTTTTCCAAGTACAAAATTCAACAGCTGACATTCCCCACTTCTACTTCTCGCATATTTAAAGCCACAAATTAAAATCTGTACAGAAAATACTTCATTAAAACAATTGAAAATTGCTTTTAACATTTCAAACAAAGGCTTTAATCTAAAACAATAAGTAAAACAATGGAAAACAGTTTCTCTTTCAGAACAAAAAGGGCAATCTTGACTTGATTCAGAATTTAAAATAGAAACAAAAGCATTGACTGCAATTATTCCATGCAAAACCCTCCAATGAATGTCAGCTGTTTTTTTAGTTAATGGTGGCTTATATAACGCTCTCCACTCTGGTCTTACATTCTCATTCAATCTCAAAACATCACGCCACGGTGTATCAACTTTTTTATGTAAACCTTTTTTGTTAAAAAACTTTACACATACCTTATACAACTGTTTTCCATTAACATCATTAAAATCTAAACACAAACTCTTTAGTTGTAGGAAAATTCCAGAATGATCATTTAAATTGGGGGATAAAACCATTTTAGGAAAGGGATCCAAATCATTAGGACAAACAAGTCCTTCACAATAGTCTTTGAGCATATTAGATTCCTCTGATGTAAGAGCAGATCGCATCCTCTGTAATATTTGAGCCATTGTTCGAACAGATTTCATCTTCAGACAAGCAGTCACTTCTTCAGCATTAGCAAATTCAGCCCCCACCAAAGTTACAAGTTTTTTTAAAGTTGTGATTCCAGCTTGAATAAAAAGTTCAGTAAATGTGCTGCTTGTGCTCATTACATCCAGTCTCGCACCATTTATCAGGGGTTCTTCCAACAACCAAAATAAGGAGTTTATATTTTCAGATTTCACATTAAAACAACTCCAAACCTTAAAAAGATTTTGATAAAAAACAGGTAAACATGAAATTTCAATCTTTTTAGGATCCATTAAAAACAAGGATTTGTCGAGGTTCATCTTTTGAACAGATTTTAAAATACTGCTGGTCACTGTTCTCCAACTTTCATTTTCTGAAGTTTTTAGAAATCTCTGCAAAAACTGCAATCGAAAAGTAGCAGTTCTGCTTTGCAGATGGACCAGTCCTTGTCCACCTTCCTCTTTTGGTAAATACAAAATACTTTGTATTACCCAATGTAGCTTGTCCCAAAAGAATTCTATCAAAATTGATTGTATCTTTGACAACAAATATGTTGGTGGATCAACACAAGACAACCGATGCCACAAAAAGGATGCAACCAAGTTATTTATTATGATCGTCCTTCCTCTATAAGACATTGCTGATTTAAGCCACTTCCACCTATCCAATCGACCTTTTATCTTCTCAATTACTCCTTCCCAATTCTTCTGCACAGTAGCTTCATCACCCAGATGCACCCCCAGATATTTAAAACCATTGTTTTTCCATATTAAACCACCTGGTAGATCTGGCGTTTTTTCTTTCCATTTTCCCAGTAACACTGCATCACTCTTTTTCCAATTGATTTTTGCAGAAGAAATAGATTCAAAATCATTGGCTACTCTTATTAAACTTTGTATATCTTTCTGGCCTTCGATCATTACAACAATGTCATCAGCATACGCCGATAACTTGATTGCATTATCACATTTTGGAATTTTTAAACCAGCCAACTCTTTTCGCAGTTTATGTAAAAAAGGTTCAATTGCCAGTGCATAAAGCATTCCGGACAAAGAACAACCTTGTCTTATCCCACGATGAACCTTAAAAGGAGCGCATAAGCCACCATTAAACTTCAACACACCCTCAATGTCATTATACAAAGTTTTGATTTTATCACTAAAAGCCGAATTAAAACCGAAAGCTTTCATAACTTTCCATAAATAATCATGTTCAACACGATCAAAAGCCTTCTCTTGATCAATGGAAATCAAGCCTGCATTTAAACCAAATATTTTAACTACTTCAAAAATATCTCTAATTAATGAAATGTTATCAATTATTGACCTCCCAGGGATGCAATAAGACTGATCTGGATATATAACCTCTGCTAAAACCTTACCAAGTCTTGTTGCTAACACTTTCGAAAGTATCTTGTAATCACAGCATAACAAAGAAACAGGTCGCCAACTTGTTATTTGAGTTAAGTCACCTTTTTTTGGTAAAAGAGTGAGAACTGCTCTTCGACAACTTAAAGGTAGACATCCTTCAGTTAAACTGTTATTTAGAACTTCCAATAAATCCTCACCTATTATATTCCAATAAGATTTATAAAACTCAATTGGCAGTCCGTCCATTCCAGGAACTCGACCACATTCCATGTTTTGAAGATTCTTATACAACTCTTCCAATGTTATGGGTTTATTAAGATCCTCATTAGATTCTTCAGAAATCTGGGGTAAATCTCTAAAGAAACATTGTTCTATACACTGATCTTCTTTGGACTCATTTTTATACAACTTTTCATAAAAACTGACTGCTCTCTTACGCATTTCAATTGGATCTGAAAGTAAAACCCCACTTTCAGATTGTAAAACGTTAATAAATCTTCGTTGGCCATTTTTCTTTTCTAACCCAAAAAAAAATTTGGATGGAGCATCCATCTCATTTGAGTTTTGAAAACGTGATCTTATTAATGCTCCTTGTGCTTTTAACCCCAACAGATCCGATAAGGCTGATTTTTTAAGTTTAAAATCATCAATAAGGTCTTGATTTCCAGTTTGTGCTGAACTTTGAAGTCTCAAAACTTCAGCTTCTAAAATCTGAACAGATCTAGTCAATTCTTTGGTGACATTCAGGGTGTATTGTTGACATAGTTGTTTTATTCGAATTTTTCCAAAATCCCACCAGTTCTTTAAAGATTGAAAATTATTTTTTTCCTCTTTAAAATTAATCCAGAAACATTCTAAAATTTCTTTAAACTTACTATCATCTAAAAGTGTTGTATTAAGATGCCAATAGGCACTATTTGGCTTGACAGAATTCATGGAGATAACATATCCTATTAGACTATGATCTGAAATACCAACCGGAGAAATAAAACATCTTTTAAAAATATTAAGGTGGTGTTTAAAGACAAATAACTTGTCTAACCTTGCTAATGATAACAAGTTATCTCGAGCATGAACCCAAGTATATTGTCTAACATCTTTGTTAAAATTTCTCCATACATCACTTAAATCATGCGTTTCAATCATTTGAATGAGCCTTCTACGTGATGGCATATGTGGCTCAATATGATTTCTGTCTAGACTGCTTACTGCACAATTGAAATCACCTCCCAAGAACAAGTATTCTTCCCCTTTACACTCTTCTAAAGTTTTACAAAGAGTATCTAAAAAACACATTCTTTGTATTGGTTGACTTGGGGCATAAATACATAAAAAAATGAATACATATTTTTCAAAGTTCGCAATCACTTTTAAAATTCTTCCTTTTATGATTTCTTCCATTTTAACTGAACTGGGAACAAATTTTTTATCAAATAAAATACCAACTCCACCACTAAGAGAAGTATTATGGCTTAAAAAAGATAAACCTTTCCATTCTTTAAACCATTCAACAGCATTTTTATCATCACTATGGGTCTCTTGCATAAATAAAACATCAATTTGTTTCTGTCTCACTACCTCATATATTTCCAATCTTTTCCTCACATCTCTGGCTCCATTCACATTTAAAGAGGCAATGCGAAATTCACCCATAGTACAGGATAAGATTAGCCATAAAAAACTGAGTATGAGACAGGCCCCAAACATCATTAAATCAAGCTTCATTGTCGCTATTACTCAGTTGATTTTGAACCTTAGTGACAATTTTTTTCAGACGATACACTTCTTTGTCTAAGAAGCATCCTTCATTCATTGAACTCTTAGTCACTTCAACAAATCTTTTAAGATTTGGAAAATAATCAACGACTTGTACACCTCTTAGATTTTTTGTCACTCTTAAAAAAATCTTGATTTTTTCAGTGCTGCAGTCGTGACATGGCCAATCACTCTGAGAACAGATTGAAGCAGTGGAATCAGAAGAATCGCTCTCACTTCCAGCACCTTGGTCAATTTCATAGGCCTGTGCTTTTGTTTTTCTTACTTGTTTATTTACAATACATTCATTTCTCTTCTTCCTTTTCAGGGGTGTTTTAAACAGGTCTACTTGATCCACTTCCATCAATAAAACATTACCCTCATTATTTGGATTTTCAGTGGCAGAATCAACATCAAACAACTGACTCACTGGGACCAACTCCATTTTACTATTCACAGACTCATTTTTCGCCGATTCTAACTGTTCGCCATGCTCTTCAACGACAGTTTTTTCATTTCTTGATTCAACCACAGACTCTTGATTTACACCAGCATCAGTTGAAACTGATTCATCATTAGAAAGAACCACTTCACGCTGTACACCCGAAGGCCCGGGTTTATTGACATTCGCGTTGCTGGTCGGACAAGCACGAATCTGATGACCCGTCTTTCCACACCCAAAACATCTCATAGAGTCAGTCGATACAAAGACTGTATAGTCAAATTCATCTATTCTGAATTTTAAATTCAGATCAAGTTCGTTCCCATTGTTTAAAACCATGTATGTAAACCTTCTAAATGAAACAACATGTTTCAAAAGTTCAGATTTACTACCAATTGCGATCTTCTTAACAGGTGAAACAAGTTTGCCAAAGCGTGAAAGCTCTCTTGCTAACACCTCATCCTTGATAAAAGGTGGAACATTTGACAAAGTCACCTTCTTAGCAGGTGTAGAAAGTGGAAGTACAGATGCAAAAGAACCCCTCAATTCAATGCCCTTTTCTACCACCTCATTTGCTTTTTCTACCGTGCTCAGAAAAAGTACAATTGCATTGTTCATCTTTGAAGCAGCCAAAACGCATGCATGCCCAATCACATTTCCAACAGCTAAACTGCATTCCTCTGCACTGCCCGCCGCCACGATTTTAACTCCATGCCGACGCGTGAGGGAATCTAAAACACCACCTGTATGGGCCGCCATAGTGTACGAAAACACCGGCGTAAAGCGCCCTTAAACTTTTAACAGTCCTTTTATCACCCAGTCACAACACATACGGTTTAAACAAAAATACAAAACAACAACATACAACAAAAAAGAAAGTTTGAAAAGAGAAGCCACAGCGGGCACAAACACCTCGCACTCACCACGCGCTCAGCTGTCCACTCACTCTCACCACCATTCGCTTCGCACATGCGCACAAAGAGAGAGAGAGAGAGAGAGAGAGAGAGAGAGAGAGATCTGGGCAACTCAAGCGCTCTGAAAGCGCGTTCTCTCTGCTGTTACTGAAATTACCGTTTTCACAGTAATAGGCGCACACGCTTTTTTTTTTGGCGGCTGGCTAGAACTTCAAAATGAGTTTTAAATTCATGATTTAATAATGAGATTTTTATTCAAGTAAGGTTCTAATTCTAAATGTTTATGTTTGTAAATGCTGTGTGACTGTGACGCGTTATAATGTGCGTGCGCGTGAACACTCGAGTCGCCTTCAAACACTGGAGCGGAGATGAGTTGCCATGGAAACGGCGCGGCACCGCACTACCTCAACTGTCAGCAAAACTCCGTCTCTCGCTGTTGTTTTCACTGCTTTCAGGTGAGTTTAGCCTCTAAAATCACACAAATAATACACACAACTGTTCTTGACACTGCTCTTATTTATAATTGACACGCTTCTGTTGAATATTTACTTTATAGAAATGGTTTAGTGTCTTCGAAAAAGTCCGTTAGCATCTCAACCGTTTTCAGAAGAGTTAACGTTAAGGTTAGGCTAACTTTATAGCTTGCTTTTGTTTATGAAAGTTTGGGCCTTTAATCACATCTTATGTGTAGATGAGAGGTTTTGATAGTTTTGTAAAGATTTTGCTTTGAAGTGAGCTAATTTATTTAAAATAAACGTACTGTTAATCGGTGACGTCACTTAAGTTAAGTTACATGGAGTGCTAAAATTAGCTGAAACTAGCTAAATGGTTAACAAATATTGATAAAAATTGTTCTGTGATTTCAGCAGCAACAAAATAATCCCTCTACAACAGAGGGAAGCTCCACGACTTCAACATTTCTGAAGAAAGCTGCTGCCAGAGAAGTGGGAGACACAGGTGAAGTGAGGAAGCTCTTTAAATAACTTCATCCATTTTCATATCTGGAGAAGATGTTATTTTTCCCAAAAATACTAGTTAATGTTATCACATTGGACTGAAACTTAGTGACTTTTTGTTCGCAAAGGGTATAACTGCTTCTCAAATATTTTACAATTTTTGTTCTTTTTTACTACACTTGTGGTGTTCCTGGTCAAAAATGACTGGCCTACAAAAATAGCTTATAAATCACTTGTTATGCTATATTATCACCCAATTTTGGATTCAATCTTTCGTCAACTTGTTCTCTTGCAATTAGGACTGGTTTTATATTTCTATTTGCATCTGATTAATCGTAGGCCTCATTTATCTGAGAGAAGGCATTTATGAATAATTTTGGAAATATGAAATAAAATATGAAAACATTTGCACTGTTATATCAAACTATTCTACTTAAATGTTTCACAAGGAAGTTTGATTTGTTTTGTGTGTCTATGAATGTCAGACGGATGAATTAATATTAGATGCAGGTCAGGGTAGGATCAAGTTTCTCTCTGTGAAAAAGAATGTGTGTAATACTCAAAATAGTTTGTGTGTTTTAATGTGTGTGTGTGTTTGGGTAGCGTCTGTATGCATTTGGGTAGTGTGTGTATGCATGTATCGACACATGCACAGGTCCAAGGCCCGATGTTTGCAAGCACACATGCACATATGTGTACATGAACATAATGCACATGTTCATATTTTACTTAATACTTCCAAAATTATTCATAAATGCCTACTCTCAGATAAATGAGACCTACCATTAATCAGATGCAAATAGAAATATAAAACCAGTCCTAACTGCAAGAGAACAAGTTGACAAAAGATTGAATCCAAAATTTGGTGATAATATAGCATAACAAGTGATTTATAAGCTATTTTTTGTAGACCTATCATTTTTGACCGGGAACACCACAAGTGTTATAGGGTTTTGAACACAACACAATGGGCCCTATTTTGCACCCAGCGCAATTGACTTTGTACACCGACGCATGTTTCATTTCCCTCATTCCCTCATTTCATCTTTTCCCTCCACAGACGCACGTCGGTAAATTAGGGAATGAACTTGCGCTCCCCGGGGCGGTTCAGCGCAAAGATGAGGCGTGTTCCGGCGCAAACGTTCCCTCATGCTATTTTGCAGGTTTAGAAAACAATTCCGCCACTGACCGAAAAAAAATAGTTTAAAGTCAGTGTTGGTTGCGCATGTTATTCATATGCTATTTTAAGGGCGCATGCTTGGCCGTAATCAATGAAATGTGAGCACAACGCACACACACTTTGATTCTCTCATCTACACAGAAGCAGCAGTAAAGGAGCAGGGCTACATAAAGTCTATACTGGACTTCCCTTCATCTTTTACGCGCATTAATATCATCCTTAGGAAGAGTCCTGGTGGTAAGTTGGGGTTAGTCTTGAGCAGGAGTAAGTGCTGTGGGGTAAGAGCTTCCAGATCATTAATATCATTGGAAGGCATGGTAATAGCCCTACTATTCAGAATGGCTTCACATTCACAGAAGAACGTCTGAAGACATCCAAGTTTTGTTCTCTCAGTGTAGCACCCATGATTTTCCTGGTGGACCGGATGATTCTCTCCCACACCCCTCCATGGTGGGATCCGGATGGTGGATTGAATAACCGTCTGATGTCACGTTGGAGCAAGCTGTTCTCGATTTGTGAAGTATTCCACTCTATTATTGCCTTTCTGAGCTCATGATCAGCTCCAACAAAGTTGGTCCCATTATCAGATCTCATCTCCTTCACCTGACCTCTTCTCGCAATGAAGCGACGCAGAGCTTGAATAAAGGAGTCTGTTTCCAATGATGTTGCCATTTCTATGTGGACCGCACGACAAGCAAGGCAAGTAAATATCACCCCATATCTTTTTACAGATGATCTTCCACGTTTAATGTTGAATGGCCCAAATAGATCCACTCCAGTTCTGGTGAAGGGTGGCTCGTCTGGTACAACTCTGTTTCTTGGTAAGTCCGCCATCATTTGTGTGCCTGATGCACCATGTTGTCTTCGACAGATAGTACAACGTGATAGCATTCTTCTGATTGACGAGGGAGCATCGATAATCCAGTACTTTTGACGTACATGAGACAAGACATGATTAAGTCCACTGTGTCCCAGCCGCTCATGCGAATCCTGGAGAATCAGATCAGCCACACGATGATACTTAGGCAGGATCATCGGGTGCTTGGCTTTGGCTGGCATGGATGCTCGATTGAGCCTCCCTCCAACACGAAGGATTCCCTCTTCAAGTTGTGGATTCAGTCTGAAGATTCGACTACTCTTCTTGATGGAGTCCTTTCTCCGAAGAGCAGATATCTCTTCCTGAAACCTACTTTGCTGACAATGGCTGATGATATCCGTCTCAGCTTGTCGCAGATTGTCCACGGTCAGGTAAGTCTGTTTGAGACTCTTTTTGTAGCTCAACATCTCCCTGTTCACCCGTTGTTGATCACTGTACAATCCATTCATCTCCTTTCTCTTCCTTGACAGGTTTACCAGGGTTCCCTTGAGTTGTGTGAGCCTTCACAGCCTTCTTGAGGTGTATCCATGAAGAATAGTATTGAATTAGTTGTTGCATTGCATCAGTGCTTTCTTCTGCTGTTGTAGCATTGACAAGTATGCCTTTCTTGACCTCAGGATCTTCAGCTGTGAGCTCTTCTAGGTGATCATGTTTGTCTGGCCATTCCCTTTCAGGTTTAATGAGGAAGACAGGCCCTGCAATCCAAACTTCGTTCTTCATGAAGACACTCACCTTTTGTCCCCTGGAGGCGCAATCAGCAGGATTCAACTGAGTGTTGATGTAGCTCCATTGCTGCACTTTTAATGCTTGCAAAATTATGGCAATCCTGTTCACCACAAATGTCTTAAATCTGATGTTCTCATTTGCTAAGTACTTGAGTACGGCAGTACTGTCCGTCCAAAACCTGGAATCTGACAGTGGCAACTGTAGTTCTTTCTTCAGCATGACATCCACCTTCACAGCTAAGGCAGCCGCCGTCAGCTCCATCCACGGGATAGTTGGTGGTTTGAGAGGGGCAACCCTTGACTTTCCCAAGACAAATGAGCAGAATATTTGGTTGCTACTGTTCTTCTGGACTAAGTAAGTAACAGTACCATAGCCTGTTTCGCACGCGTCACAAAAGTGATGCAGCCGAGCTTGCACTGTTTTCCCAAACTCAGGTGGTTTAAAGCACCGATCCACCTTAAAGTCAGTGAGCTGTTGAAGTTCTTCAGTCCACTCTGTCCATTGTTGTGCGAAATGTTCTGGCACATTGTCATCCCAGCCTGTTCTTAGTCTACACAATTCTTGCAGGATGTTTCTAGCAGGCAGTATGACTGGCGACAACATTCCCAGTGGGTCGTAGACTGAACTCATCGTAGACAGGATTCCTCTCCTGGTGAGAGGCTTCTGCTCTATGTGCACGTGGAACTTGAACTGATCTGACCGGATACACCACTGTACTCCCAAAGCTCTCTTGATGGCGAGTGAATCCTGGTCAAGATCGAGATCTTTGAGGCCATCCTTAAAAATATTCTTGTTTGCCGTAACCCGACCGACCCTGTCAATTTAGTACCGACCCAATTATTTTTTTTTTTCCCTTTCAGTCCGACCGACTTGCCGGTTGTAAACTTGCGTTTAGACCGACCGATTTTTTTTTTAACTCTTCAAACAACTAATACAACTGCAATAAAATAATATTAGTTATTAAGTATTGTGAATATAAATTGCCTAGACCTACATACAAACATAAGCTACGTTCTTTCTTTTAAATAAAAACCCGTGGCGCGTCATCTATGATTATGTTTACACCATTGGTTAACCGTAAACGCATGTCACACTACTGCCTGCAAGCTAAGTTTGCTTCGTTTCATTCACTGTCAATGGTTCGCGCTTGGTAATGATGGCTGCGGCTTTACTCTAAAGATTATTTCATTTTTATATGTTGTTGAATATGGTTTATTAAAAATAAACATGCGAGAGCATGTTATAAGCTATATGTCATGTTTTAGTCAGATATGACGACGACGCTACTGCAACACGCATCGCCGCAGATGAGAAGCTGAGCATCAACGTGCAAACTATCGCAAATCAAAGTGAAAGTAAGTCGCAGACGCTTAACACACAATCATCATCATTAAATGTAAAGAAACGAAATGATCTTACCAGGGCTGTTTCCGCTTTCTCTTATTGCGGGCTTTGATTCAGAAATTTTAGCTGATGATAAATAAAATAATGTAGTCATAACTGTTGCTTTCGGTGACGTGCACTCCATTAAATCTACATATAGCGGTAATTGAAGATCGGATTTATATCCGCAAAAAAACAACACACATTTAGCCTATGTAACCAGGTGTAAATGGAATCGTTTTGATAAATCAGATTGCAATCCGATCTGAGAAAACGCATGAAGTGGCTTGGTGTAAACAGCCCTTAGACATAGGTGAAAAATGTCCCCCCCCCCCCCCACCGACCCTGATTTTTTTTTTAAAAATGAAAAAATATATACTTTTTTATATTATTTTTTATATATATAAAAAAATATAGACCGACCTACCGACCCTTTTTTTCTTTTTTTTTGCTGTTACTGCAAACCAAAATATTTTTAAGGATGGCCTGACTTCTGTTGCCCGGTCCTCAAATTTTTAACAACACATTTCGATTGTTCGTCGTCCATTTTGTCAGTCTAAAACCTCCTGTTTGACAGATGGCCTTCAAGTCTTGGAGTAGTCTGACTGCTTCTTGTTCAGTGGCAACTGATCTCAAACAATCATCTAGATAAAAATGATTTAAGACTGTATCCACTACTGCTGCACCAAACATGTTCTTGTTGTCCTCGGCACACCTTCTCAATGCATTACAAAACACCTGTAAGCTCGATAAAGTCATCACTTTCTAGGCTACTCACTTCTAGGTCTGATACAGCTTTACATGAGACTGTCTTTTGGTCTCCCATAGTAGTGAGTAGGATGTTCACATTTTTTCCTTGCAGGTGAAGGTCGTTTGCCAGCTTGTTAGTGCAGAAGGAGGCATTACTCCCTGGATCCATGAATGCATAACAAGTCAACACCTTGTTGCCTTTCTTTGCCTTTACTCTCACAGGAACGATGGCGAGGACACTACCTGTACCCCCGACCCCAGTCTGAGAGCATGCTTCCCCTGCATCCACGAATCCACTGACAACGGTTTGCTCTTTCTTTGGAGACTCCTCTTTTTGCTTCTCCTGTGAAGCCTCTTCCTTTGGTAAGTCTTTAAATTTCTGCTTTATGTGTAAGAGCGTAGGGTGTGTCGCTGAACATATCTGACAGCTCTTCTTTTCTTCACAGGCATTACTCATGTGTCCTCCTATAAGACAACTGAAACCAAGTCCTTTGCTCTTAAGTAATTCAAGCTTTTCTTTGTGCAACTTTCTTTGGAGTTTCTTGCACTGTTCCATGGTATGATCTCCCAGACAGAAGATACAAGGTTTCATGAAGGCTTTGTCCATGTTTGTTCCCTTCTCCTGAGCTTTCTTGTTTCCGGCACCAGCAGCATCTTTCTCAGCTTTTTGTTCTTTTACTTCAGTGGCTAGTTTTGTGATATTTTTCTTTCCACTTGACCTTTCAGTCTGACGCTTTGTTTGTCCTGAGATTTCACCAAACACAGGGTGTGCTGCCATTTCAGCCTGTGTGTTGACAAATGACACTACGTCTTTGAACTTTGTCCGCCGATCTTGCTTTTTCTGAATGTCTATGGCGACACTCCTGAATCTCTCTCTCAGCCTGTATGGGAGCTTTGAGATGATCGTGCGCATGTTAGCAGCATTTTCCATCTCTTCTAAGTACTGCAGATCTGACATTGCATTATTGCAGTTTGTCAAAAAGAGGGCATATGCTTCAAGTGCCTTGGTGTCATCTGCTTTAATGGCAGGCCAGTTTAAAGCCTTGTCTAGATATGCCACGGATATCTTATATTAATCACCAAAGCGTTCCTTTAGCAGTCTCTTGGCTTCAGGGTAGCCCTGATCTGGATCCATATGAAAACAGCTGCGCACTAAGTCATTAGGATGTCCATATGTGTGCTGTTCTAGATAGTAAAGCCGATCTTTGCTGTTTTCAGTCTTACTTTCTATGCGGTGCTCAAAGGCTCTCATGAAGAGATGTTTTTTTTTACAGGTTCCACTTGCAACAGTCATGCAGCAGCAACGACGAACTTGTTGAGACCGCTAGCAATCCACTTAGCACTCACCAGCCATGAGCACAGCGCATGATAAGGCTAGTAGCCGAAAGTCGGATAGTTTTTCCAATTTACAAAAAAGAATGTAAGCTGACTAATACACTTATTTTAGTTGCTAATGAAATAAAATATTCTTAATAGAAGTAGCTAGAAGTTAGCAGTTAGCAGGTGAGAAAACCGTTCGCTTCCACAGCTCTCAACATCTGAATCACATAATGAGAATCAAGGTAATGTAGCCGGAGTTTGGCCGGTTCTTAAAGAGGCAGTACACTATTTTACCATATGTACTAAATCCTATAAGAACATGAATTCTAGTATGCTTTTAACCTTTTAAGTATTATTTAACATTTTAACCATTACATGAACTTCTAAATTAAATTATTTACCTTTTTAACATTAACTCTTATTCACATTACTATGAATTGTACTTTGGCCTCTACACTAATTAAGAAATCATTTTCTGTATATTATTTCTCTTTTCTGCATTTAACCTCTGCTGTAGCTTCTTTCCTTTTAATAAAACCTGTCATTGTATAATAATATTGTAGGCTCTGTGACGAATGGTTTGTTGTGTTCCTAGATCCTTCCTTCCTGATGTCCTGAACCGTAGCAGAGTTGAGCTGATCATCATCTCTAAGGCGCTATCAACCAGATGACTAGTAAGTAAAACCAAGCCAAAGAAAAATGTACACTTGTGGACAATAAAGGAACTAAACTAAAACTTCAAACATACTCTAATGTTGTTGGTAAAAATATATATTTGTTTTGTAAGAAGTATCTTATGCTCACCAAGACTGCATTTATTTAATTTAAAATACAGTAAAAACAATAATAATGTGAAATAATATTAAAACATTTAAATAACTGTTTTCTATGGAGAAGCATCACATTATCCTTCAGAATTCATTCTAATATGATGATTTGATGAAACATTAATGATTATTATCAGTGTTGAAATCAGTTGTGCTGCTTCATATTTTTCATTTTCAGGATTATTCGATGAATAGAAAAAAAAAAAGCATTTATTTGAAACAGAAATCTTTACTCTCAATTAAATGCATCCTTGCTGAATAAAATATGAATTTCTTAAAAAAAAAAAAAAATTCTATTGAACCCAAACTTTTGAGTTTAGTAGTGTAAACTACCATTTATATATGTTCGGTCTATTTAACAATTAATCCTGGAGAGAGAAAAAAGAAAATGGAATAAACTGTTACACTGGTTTTCACAGAAATATTAAGCAGCACAATTGTTTTCAACATTGATAATACTCAGAAATGTTTAGGACGTTTGCATTGTGAGAATGTATAGTATTCAAATATAACAATGCTGACTTGTTAGGTCATGTTTTCCCATTAAAATCAGATGATTTCCTATTAATTCAATTGAATGTAAGGGAATAACTCTAGAATAACCTTCCTGATAATGTTTGGGGCCCAGAAACATGATCCTAATTTAAATCTAGATTAAAGACACATCTCTGGAGCCAAGCATTCAATTTACACATCTCATAATCTTGCACTACAGTTAATGTGATGAAATAGTAAAAAGTGCACATGATCATCTTTTGCCTGAAATAATATGTACAGCAGCAATGCTAATCTTGCTCCTGTTGCTTCCCTGTTTCTATCTCAGGATGCTCAGCAAGTTCACTAGAGATTACAGCAGCTCCAGTGTGGATCCAGCCTCACTTGTGAAGACTTCTAATGACACCAACACTCACAAAGACTTCAGATGATGGCAACTATAGATGGACACAAAACTGCCAGATATTATCCTTATATTGCATTGGCCCGGTTTCACACACCGGGCTTAGATTAAGCCAGGATCAGGCCTTAGTGAAATTAGGATATTTAAGTAGCTTTTTAAAATGTACTTTAGAAAAAAAAAGAAGGAAAAAAAAAAACATTACTGGTGTGCATCTTGAACCAAAACAATGGCACTGAAATATTTTAAGATATGTGAGTGCAAGTTGCTTCCAGTTAAGACAGTTCAAACATGCATTTTAGTCTGGGACTATCTTAAGCCTTTTCTGTGAAAAATATGTTCTAACATATTACCAACATTGTAAGAATAGCGGGTTGAAAATCTGCAAACTTACCCTTTAAAAATGTTGAAGGATAGCAATTAGGACTTTAATCTCATTATTTGTATTATCTTATGGACATTACTTTGTTGCCAGAAGATGCTCTCCAGTGAGTAGCAGTCGCCTCTGGCTGATTAAAGGATATTTTGCGATTGTATAACCTTGAACATGCATTTTTTGTAAAGCTGCTATGGAACGATTTGTATTGTGAAAAGCACTATATGGTTTTACTATGGTACAACTGTACCAACCATGTTATTATTATTTTATTTTTTTTAAACCATGGTTCAAGTAGTAATATGCATATGGTTATAGTCATGATTACCATAATTTTACTGCAATTATTACAGCAATATAATATTCAGCAATAATATTGCTGTAATAATTGCAGTAAAATTATGGTAATCATGACTATAACCATATGTTTTTAAACCTTTTTGTTGTGAAACCATGGTTCATTTTGTTAGCAACTATGGTTTTACTGCAAATGCTGTGGTAAAACCATGGTTAATTTTTATAAGGGTACAAATTATCCTACAATGTACTTGACTAATAGTCACATTGGATAAAATAATCTGATAAATGTTATGCAAATGTATCCATTTCATCTGTTCACTGAAAATTAATTTAATAAAAACAAATTTGCAACTGCTATTGAGACTGGTGTACATTGCTTTTTTATTATTATCAATAGTGTAAGGGCATTTTGGTTAGCATGAGTAACTGATTATTATAAACCGTGGTCCGCCAGAAAACACTTATTATAAACCAGCGGCACGATAGCGGACCACCGTCGGGAAAGCGGCGGCAGCCGCTGGAGGTCCGCTAGAATAACGATGAGCAAAACGCCAGTGATCCGCCGGCGGCGTCCGCCGGTGGGCCGCCACTGGCCCGCTGGACTCATGTTAGCTGGGTATTCACATATATATATATATTTTTTTTTATTGTAATAACATTTCACAATTACTGTTTTTTAAAATGTAGCCTTAGTGAGCAGAAGAGACTTTTAAAAACATGCCTGATAAAGGTTGAATAAGGCCACTGGGAAAGGCATCAAATACTACAGCATTATTCATTATTCTTAAAAAAACTGACCAAAATTATACCGTTATTGTACCAGTTTCTGTAAAATAAAGATTTATTTTTAAAAGTAATATATTTTTTTTTGTTCCAAATCACAGAGTTGAGTGGAGAAAAGTTATGCTTAAAAATTAGTTTTTGATAATCTATTATTTATTTCGTCTCGCGGTGATGACGTCACCACATTCGCGGTCGCGGCGCGTCTGGGTCTTTTGAGGTAAACAGTCTCACGATAAATCATGTAACTGTACTATAAAGTTTATTCAACATTTGGGTTTCATCGTGTGTCTGTTTCTTTTCACGGTTTACTCAACATTTTACGGGGTCTTTTCTGAAAGGTTTTTCATCGTGTGTCTGTTTCTTTTCCCATACAAAACGGTAAGATGTTAGCGAACTACTTTGTTGTTAAGAAGTTATTAGGGAATCAGATTCGTATGGACAAATTACAAGGGTTGATAATGTCATCAGCGGCTGTCTTTATATTTACATTTATATTACTGTTGTTATATATTTTCTGTATCATTATTGTATTCTCTATATTCTTGTTGAATGAGTATTGATAGTCTATGGCTCATCACTATTATCAGAGCAGCTGAAAAGCCTCTTTATTTCATGTCAATAGATCCTGTTTTCTCCTCATTCATTATGCTGATGTCTTCAGATCTGTAAATTGACACATTAAGCTCATTTTATTGTCAACAGATTTGAGCAAACGACACGATCAGCTATTTTGACATCTACAAGATATAGGTAAGTATTATAATGGCTTTTATTTCAATAATCTGTGATGAACCATGTTTCATATGCAACACAATAAACAAAAAAAAGTTGAGTTAACTCAGTTGCTGTGCCATTTGTTTCTTGCAAATCTGTAAATACATTTTTATATGTTTTAATCTTTTTTTATTCTTATTTTTTTTACAATGTGACCATAAATACTTAAAGTGGGTGAACTTTTTTTAACTTAGTAAGTGATTTCTTCTTGATTTTGCCAGATCTGCTCCTCCTCCTTGCAGTGAAGCTCCTCCTCCTTATTGAAGGACAGTGAGAACATGAGAGATCCAGAACACTGCAGAATGAAACACACTGAAGAACAAAGAGGTTGGTGTTTATTCCTGATTCTTCATTAGTGAGGCTGAAGAACATTAAGGTTATAAAGCAGTTCATCAGATTTAGCTCTGTTATAGTAGGATCAATATAGTTGAATTATAATTAAAGCAGCAAATAATATGAACCAGGTGCAAATTTTTTTTTTAACAAGGATGTTTGTTATCTGTAAGTCAATATAAGTATTATCTGAGATTTTTTTTCAGTTTATTTTACATCTGGTTCACAATTACTGCAACCATGTTACCAAAATTATGGATATGTCTTAATACAGTTTTTACGCATTCCAAAATATTGTTATTATCTTGCTAAAACACCAACATTTAAAAACAATGATCAAATAAATAGACTTTGCTACACGTGGTTTAGTTTGTGTAAAAACAGGGAGTGTTAAAATTATAGCATTATTGTGTATTTTTAAAATGTTAATATTTTAGGTAGTTGCATAGTTTATCAAATATTTAATAGTTCTCACTACAAAAATGTGATTTACTCAGAGCCCCTAAAGGGACATGGTGATGGAAAAACTATATTTCATTGTTTTTGCGTTCTTTAGGGTTGCAAATGAACAAAGACGTTTGCTTTCCTGCTCCAACCCCCTCTTTCTTACCACAAGGGCCATTAGTGATCCGTAAAGAAGTGCTGATAGTGATAAAGGTCTGTCGGCCAAGATGTGTGTGTACATCTGAGGTTTGCTAAATGTCACACCTTCAGTACGATGTGGGAAAGCTGTAATCTGCTGATTGGTCAGTTTAAATGTCTCACATTTGGTTTCAATCACATGTTTAAAAGGATTAAAGAAGATTGTGAGGCTTTGTCTACAGCAGGGGCCTGTTCTTCGTATGTTGTTTAAAACATCCGAGATCAAATGACACATCCAAGATGATATCATCGTGCTACTCATGATCTGGCTAATTAGGTTCTTTGAACACACTTGCCGGATATGATTAGTATCGCTGGATTTTTGCTGCATTAAATTAAGGCTGTATAGTCATTTCAGCTTTTAAATCTTGAGACTTTTCAGACTTTTTAGACACTGAAATCTTCCCTTTAGTTAGCCAAAGTTCATTTCATTGTGTGCCCTTGTCCTGGCTAGAGCTGCACTGTAACTGGTTTGGGTCAGGGAATGGGGTCATAAAACACCTGTCTGCAGGAACATGTCATAATCACCTATGAAGAAATGCAGTTCTGTTAGGATCAGCATAAGTGTGTGTAATACAGTGAGCTTGATATTTAATTGTGGAACTTTCCTTACCACTTTCAAATAATGTGCATAAATGTGAATCTCTGAAAATGCTTAAGTCATGCACAGATCCTGGCCATGCTTTCACATTTGTGATATGGAAGATTTTAGTCAACTGACTTTTTTTTGTTTGATATAATATTACTAATCTGGAATATTAAGAATCACAATAGTAACTGGGCTGCACATTTACATTGTGAACCCCCTTTCTGTTCACATAATCCCCTTCATTGAGGCCTTGATGGCAGTCTATGGTCTAGCCTAAAGTCTACGTTAGTGAAGCCTGAGTGACATATACTGTAATCGGCATAGTCATGATTGCATGATCTTCATAAAAAATTATGATAGCCTAAAAAACTGCTTTAAAAAAAACTGCTTTACAACATTGGGTCTTAAGTGGCTTGGAAATGCCACAAAAAAAACCCTAAAACAGTTTTTTTAAACCTAAAAGCTTCAGGTAAACTCCGAATGACACGACAGATAGCACTTTCCATCAAGTTCTACGCATCTCCAATAGTGTAAAGGAAAGAGCCACTCGCAATTAATCTTAGGGCAATGCAAACAGTTTGTGCTGTAGTTAAAGCCCGACTCCGACAAGTCGAAAACAAATGTGCGTTTCCAACAAATTAATAATGTAAATGACAATCTCACAGTCACTGCTTTCCTGGTGCTCGTGTTTCTGAAATCGCTGCTCACGTTCCCGAGATTCTGAACGATAACGAGCGCGTCGGAACTGTGGTCTTGCACGCGGGAGTGAACGACAGCAGGCTGCGCCAGACGGAAGTTCTGAAGAAAGACTTCAGGAATCTGATCGATACGGTACGCAGCACATCGCCTGATATAACGATCATTGTGTCAGGACTGCTTCCCACGTACCGTCTAGGACATGACAAGTTTAGTAGATTATTCGCGCTAAATGAATGCAGGGTTCCAGACTGCGACCAAAATGGTTAATAAGGTTCTATTTATTACATAAATGAAAAAGTACAGTTTGCTTACTCAAGCTTAAGCTTTAAAATAAATAAAACCACTTGTTTTTTTGAAAAGCATATGACTACATTTTTCCACACAGTGCTATCAAGAATCGATAAGAGAATCGTTACAGAATCGGATCGATAAGCAGAATCGTCAGTGGCATTGATATTGATAAAATCTTATCAATTCCCATCCCTATGTGAAGACAGTAAAATTATAATCAAACATTAAAGAACATACATGTTTTTTTAATAGTTTTTTGAGAGTTAAAAGATTAAAACATTTTGCTAACATGAGGTCTTGTGTCACTGTCAGTCTTTTTACATCAGTGCAAAACTAGGGTATGCAGATTAAGACCACTATTCATCAGCATGCATTGATTAATCCCATGGCATGTAGCAAAAAAAAAAAAGGTGCGACCAAATCATATGCTGGTGCGACCAACTGAGAAAGTTGGTAGCACCAGTGCAACCAGTGGAAAAGTTAGTCTGGAGCCCTGGAATGGTTAACGTCATGGTGCAATGAGCAGAAACTGCTCTTTGTAAATAATTGGAATCTGTTTTGGGAGCGTCCTAGGCTTTTCCGTGCTGATGGCTTACACCCAAGCAGTTTCGGAGCGGATCTTCTGTCAGATAACATCTCCAAAATGTTAAATACCTTTTGACTAGTAACCAAAAGTCCAAATCATAGTCTCTGCTTCACCAAATTAACTGATATAAATACTAGTGTAGAACATTGCATAGAAATTGTGTCTATTCCTCGTTTAGTGCGATCAAATAATAAATCTACTGCAGGATCTAGGAAAAACTCAGTTGTTATTAAAACAGAAAATGTTGCTATTAGTAATCAAAAACAATTTCTAAAGCTAGGTCTTTTAAACATTAGATCAGGGGTTCTTAACCTTTTTGGTGTCGGGGCCCAAATTTTACAGTACAAAGTGGCCCAGGGCCCATTCAAATATTAGCACTGTATTGGTTTATTGATCTCACCCTTGGTTTGATTTGTATTCAATAACTAAATGAAATCCACTTGCAGTTTAACAGTTCATGTGTATGTAAACCTGCACATACAACAAGATGCCAAACACACAACAATTCATGGAACAAATCAATCTGCATCAAGAACAAATTTAAAGGCTTAAGTCAGGTATATTAATACAAAAATCAGTTAGATTTGACAAATTTTACTTACAAAAAAATTAAAAATGTATATAAATAAAAAGAAATAAAATAAAAACAATAAAATGTGCTGCTAAAATAAATATTCAAAATAATATTTTTCAGTTGTAAATTGAAAATCGAAATAAAGTGCAAATGAAAAAAATATAGCTTTATAATCTGCAAAATAATTTCATAATTGTTTCAGCAGTCTAACAAGATTCAACTCCCAATGTTCCCCTCCGTCCATATCCGCAGGTAAAACCAACTCCTCCGCTATCGTGAATGCTTTCATGTGAAAGGCCCGTGAAAGGATCGTGAAAGGTCCCGATCACACCTGACGCGTTTTTTTTTTTTTTTTTTTGCAGTGAGAGGCGCACTGCTCGTTCTATGGCAGCGAGCGTTCTGCACGCTGTTTATGTTTATGCGCCTGCTGCGCCTCGCGTTTTTGCAGTTGAAAAAAAAAGCAACGAGCGGAAAAAGCGCCCGACGTCAACGCGTTTTTTTCCACTGTCCAATCGCATGAATAGAGAGGCGGGCTTTCCGTTTTAGTGATGAAAGCTACAGTTGCTTGAAAGCCCGGAGAGTGCGATGATAGAGGATAAACTTGTGGATAAACGACTTCACGAACCGTAACTACCACAATGTTAACAGAAAGTAAATAAAGTTAATAAAAGGCTGATTTGATGTTTACTTGACTGACAGGACAGCTGTTACAGTGGTCGCCTAGCAACATAAAAAACGCAGCGCACTGCTCGTTCTGTGAAATGGTAAGTGCTGTGCACCTCGCGTTTTCGAACCTGAAAAACGCGTTAGGTGTGATCTGACTGCCCCTAACTGAGGCATTACTACCACTAGTGGTGGGATGGTGTATTATAACTGTCTCATGGATAACAGTGGTCATTCTGGTGTCTTCAAATGATTACTTGTTTGGTCCCGCGGCCCTCGCGGCCCACAGGTGAAAAACGTAAAGTTTTTTGCGGCCCTCCAGGTGGCGCTCACGGCCTAAGCGTGGGCCGCGGCCCTATGGTTAAGAATAGGTGCATTAGATCACTCACACCTAAGGCAGTTATTGTAAATGAAATAGTCACAGATAATAGCATCGATGTACTTTGCCTTACTGAAACCTGGCTTAAACCAAATGATTATTTCGGTCTAAATGAGTCTACTCCATCAGGATACTCCTATAAGCACGAGCCCCGTCTGTTTGGTCGTGGCGGCGGTATTGCAACAATCTATAGAGATTTTCTGAGTGTTACTCAGAAAACGGGTTATAAGTTTATTTCATTTGAAGTACTTGTACTAAATGTTACACTCTTAGATGCTAGAAAAACATCCCTATTATCTTTAGCCTTGGCTACCGTATATAGACCGCCAGGGCCTTACGCTGATTTCCTAAAAGAATTTGCAGATTTTCTCTCAGACCTATTAGTTAATTTCGATAAAGCATTAATTGTTGGAGATTTTAACATACACGTAGATAATCAAAATGATACGTTAGGGGCTGCGTTTATAGATTTATTAATCTCCTTTGGGGTTAAGCAAAACGTTACCGGACCAACTCATCGTTTTAATCATACACTCGATTTAATTATATCACATGGAACCGATCCAACCGATATAGATATCATTCCACAAAGTGATGATGTAACTGACCATTACATGGTAACTTGCATATTACGTACTCCTGTAATATATCATGCTGCACCGCAATATCGATTAGGCAGAACAATCCTTCCATCCACCATAGATAATTTTTCAAATTGCTTATCGGATCTGTCTCAGCTGCTGTCTGAACCTAAACAAACAGATGAACTAGAGGAACTAACCAGCACTATGAGCACCATTCTCTCTGGAAAATTGGATATTGTTGCACCTATGAGAATAAAAATGGTCAGAGAGAAAATTAAAGCACCATGGTACAACAATACTACGCATGTTCTAAAGAGAGAAACCCGTAATTTAGAGCGTAAATGGAAACAAACTAATTTAGAGGTTTTTAGAATCGCTTGGAAAGACAGTACGTCACGTTATAAAAAGGCCCTAAAAGTAGCCAGGGCTGAGCATCTCCGCAAACTAATAGAAAATAACCAAAACAATCCTAGGTTTTTATTTAACACCGTGGCTAGACTAACAAATAAACAAGTGTCACCTGAACAAAATATTCCGTTACAGTTTAGTAGTAATGATTTCATGAATTTTTTCACTGAGAAAATAGAAAACATCAGAACCACAATTGTAAACGTTCAATCCTCAATCGCGTCTTATAATTCAGCCTCAATTTTCACCCCGCAAGAACTATTACAGTACTTTACAACTGTAGAACAAATAGAGTTAAATAAACTTATCACTTCCTCTAAAACAACAACATGTTTATTAGATCCCATACCAACTAAACTACTGAAAGAAGTGTTACCTATAGTGGAAGAGCCTCTCCTCAATAGTATTAACTCATCTTTAACTTTAAGTCATGTTCCAAGAACATTTAAACTGGCAGTTATAAAACCACTCATTAAGAAACCACTATTAGACCCAAATAACCTAGCAAATTATAGACCCATTTCAAATCTTCCTTTTATGTCCAAAATGCTAGAAAAAGTTGTGTCCGCTCAACTAGGCTCTTTCTTACAAGAAAATGACATCTATGAAAAGTTTCAGTCTGAGTTCAGGCCGCACCATAGCACTGAAACTGTGCTCGTTAAAATCACAAATGATTTACTCTTAGCTTCGGACCAAGGCTGTATCTCAATATTAGTTTTACTTGATCTTAGTGCTGCGTTCGATACTATAGATCACACAATACTATTAGATCGACTACAAAATTACACCGGTGTTCAAGGACAAGCATTAAGCTAGTTCAGATCATACCTATCTGACCGCTACCATTTTGTCTATTTAAATGGAGAAAAATCGACCATAACTCCAGTAAACTATGGAGTGCCACAAGGATCTGTGTTAGGCCCTCTATTATTCTCAATATATATGCTGCCACTTGGAAATATTATAAGGAAACATGGAATTAGTTTCCATTGTTATGCTGATGACACTCAAATATATATTTCATCACGGCCGGATGAAAACACTAAATTATCCAAATTGACAGAGTGTGTTAAAGATTGTAATAAGGTTCGTAGTTTTGTCGGTGTAGGAAGGAAGAAGACGGGTCGGCTGACTGGGACACTCACTTTATTTGCTCTTTTCAATAAAACAAAAGGTGCGCACAAAGCGCCTTCTCCGTGATAAATACACAGCTTCTCGCAAAACAATAATCTCAGCGTTCAGCTTGCTCTCAGTCCACATCAGCGTCCTCGTGAGGTCCCAGTCCAAAACTCTCTCGTCATCTCTCTCGCTCTCCCCGGTTATATGCAGTCTCTCCACGCCAATTACTGCCATCAGACACAGGTGTTCATCATCTGCACTTGACCTACTTACTCACCGCTCGGCCCCCTCCTTTCTCTCCCGCTACAGACTTCGCTAAACCACGCCCCCCTCGCCACATACCCCCACCGCCCGACTCAGGCCGGGGAGCCATCCGGCCTGCAGCCTCCCCCCACCTCCTCCTGGAGAGGAAGTCAGCCACAGTCATCTGTGCACCCGGCCTGTGGATCACCTGAAACTTAAAAGGCTGTAAAGCTAGATACCAACGAGTGATCCGCGCGTTGGTATCCTTCATGCGGTGGAGCCACTGCAGGGGAGCGTGGTCCGAGCAGAGGGTGAACTCCCGTCCCAAGAGGTAATAGCGGAGGGTGAGGACAGCCCACCTGATGGCTAAACACTCCTTCTCTATGGTGCTGTACATCGTCTCTCTCTCTTTGAGAGCTTCCGACTGATGTACAGCACCGGCCGCTCCTCACCCCCCACCTCCTGGGACAGGACTGCGCCCATCCCTCTGGCCGATGCGTCGGTCTGCAGAATAAAAGGGAGAGAAAAGTCAGGGGCATGTAAGAGTGGGCCGCCACACAAAGCAGCCTTTATCTGAGTAAAAGCCTGCTGACACTGCTCCGTCCACTGAACCGTATCTGGTACCTCCTTTTTAGTCAGATCAGTCAGCGGGCTGGCGAGGTCCAAATAATTAGGCACAAACCTTCTATAATATCCCGCCAGCCCCAAGAACTGTCTAACCTCCTTTTTGGTCTTGGGTCTTGGACAAGTTGCAACTGCTGCTGTCTTATCAATTTGGGGACGCAGCTGTCCATGACCCAAGTGGAAGCCCAGATATCTAACTTCCACCCGCCCAACAGCACACTTCTTCGGGTTGGCCGTGAGTCCAGCCCTTCTCAGCGTCTTCAGGACAGCCCGCAAATGCTGCATATGCCGCTGCCAATCACCACTATAGATGATGATATCATCCAAGTAGGCAGCAGCATATGCACAATGCGGCCGGAGAATCCTGTCCATCAGACGCTGAAATGTTGCCGGAGCCCCGAACAACCCGAAAGGAAGAGTGACAAATTGGTGTAATCCGAACGGCGTGGTGAAAGCAGTCTTTTCTTTGGACATGGGTGATAAGGGGATCTGCCAATATCCCTTCGTTAAGTCCAGTGTCGAATAAAAACGAGCAGTACCCAGCCGATCAAGCAATTCGTCAATCCTAGGCATTGGATAAGCGTCGAATTTCGACACAGCATTCACCTTCCTGTAATCCACACAGAATCTGACCGAGCTGTCCGTTTTAGGAACTAAAACTATCGGGCTCGCCCAGTCACTGTTGGATTCTTCAATTACTCCCATTTCCATCATTGACTCTAATTCGCTCTGCACTACTTTTTTTTTGTGTTCTGGCAGGCGGTACGGCCGGCTGCGAACTACCACACCCGGCTCGGTCTCAACGTGGTGCTGAATGAGATCTGTCCGACCAGGCAGAGGCGAAAACACATCTGCAAATTCTGCTTGCAAATTCTTTGTCAGTGAGTTGGGATGGTGAGAGGTGGTCTCCCCCAGGGTCCAGAGCGAGGGATTGAGTTTTTATAATCGCTTCCGGACCGAGATCCTCCTCTCCGCTCACCACCATCGCCAGCATCACTGACTCCACCTCAGACCATTTTTTCAGGAGGTTGAGGTGGTATATTTGATGTGCCCCGCCCCTATCTGTTCGTACTACCTCATAGTTGAGATCCCCAACTCGTCGTGTGACCTCGAAGGGTCCTTGCCACTTTGCGAGTAATTTCGAACTAGAAGTGGGAAGTAATACAAGCACTTTCTCTCCCGGTGCAAATTGACGCAGTCTAGCCCCCCTGTTGTACAACCGACTTTGTCTGTCCTGAGCCTCTAACAAATTCTCCATGGATAGCCGCCCCAAAGTGTGGAGTTTTGTTCTCAGGTCCATGACATACTGAATTTCATTTTTGCTATTTGAAGGTCCGTCCTCCCAAGTCTCTCTAAGGACATCCAACACCCCACGAGGCTGACGTCCATAGAGAAGCTCGAAGGGGAAAACCCCGTGGAGGCTTGGGGGACCTCCCGTACAGCGAACAAGAGGGGTTCTAACCATTTATCCCAATTTTTGGCGTCTTCCTGTACGAACTTTCGAATCATGGTTTTCAACATGCTATTAAACCGTTCTACCAGCCCGTCTGTCTGTGGGTGATAGACACTGGTACGAATCGCTTTAATGCCCAATAACTCGTAAAGTTCGCGTATAGTTCGTGACATAAACGCCGTGCCTTGATCGGTGAGAATCTCTTTTGGGATTCCCACCCGGGAGATCAATTGAAACAGTGCACTCGCCCAGAGTCCTGCACGGGTCCAATTTTTTAAATCCGCACCCGCCCGTACCCGCAGTGCTTAAAACCGAATCCGACCCGTTTTCCGACAGCAGCACTAATTAAAATCCGCACCCGACCCGACCCGCTTAAAATAGAACCGACACCCGACCCGCACCCGAAATAAAATCAGTTTAGACTATCACATTATAGACACACTTACAAAAATGTTCATTGCCCGTCATACAGAAGTTATTGCGCAACCATTAACACAAGGACAATCTTTCAGCCGAATCTGTCAAACGGCCGGTACATGAAGAACATAGCCAACGTTACCACAAAACTCGAGTAGCCTAATAACAGATGCGGCTACAACACTATTTTATGCCACGCAATTTTGTCTAGCTTACATCTGACAAGTTTGGGTTCAAACACGCCCTGCCTGCACACAATACATATTTAACAGTGTTAAATGTGAAAAATACTGTTCGATAGAACTGCTTACCACAGTTCCTGCGTGCTTCCTCGGCGATGAATCCACATTTGCGGCAATCCAACACGAAAATGCATGCAGCAAATCCTTTCACAATATTGTTTTCTTCAGATATCTCCAAATTTCTCCCACACAATGGACTTGATTATTGATAACGTATTGTCGACAACTTTACAATCTCTTAGTCCTTTATTACCTCTTAATCTCTTAGTTGCCTTTGGCTTGCTCAGTTGGGGATACTTAATTTAATTAATCAATCAACAATACTATTGATCAGCATTATCAAACATGGATGTTTTAAACTAGAAACAAACACTGATGTACTATTTTATTTTTATTTAATCCTGTGAAGCTGCTTTGATACAATCTGTATTGTGAAAAGCGCTATATAAATAAAGTTGACTTGACTTGACTTGACTTAGTCCTAGCTATTCTTTTCTCCAACTCTTCAGCATCCATCTCGCCGACTGCAAGCAGATCGCGCGCGCGGTTATGACGTTTTTTTTTTTCAAAGTGAAAGTAGGTATAGAGTCAAACTCCTGAGAGGGCGTGGGCACAAATAAACTGATGTGGATTTTAAATTATTTTATCAACTTGAAATACAGGCATATTTTTGTAAGTGTGTTTCTAAAAATATGCATATATCTATTTTTACGTTTGCACGTGATTGTTTTAAACCCGTGTTTAAACCCGTGTTTCCTCCGTGTCCGACCCGCACCCGTATCCGACACAGTTGGATATTTCTCACCCGTTTCAGCAAAATTTGCGGGTCACCCGCGGGTACCCGAACCCGTGCAGGTCTCTACACTCGCCACACTCTTAGCGGAAATAGTGCGGAGTGGAACTGCTTCGGGATACCGCGTTGCATAGTCCACTAGGACCAATGCAAAGCGGTGTCCCCGTGCTTCGAGGTACTAATAACTGAGTTGTATCCTGTTTTGACTGGGCGTCTTGGGTCACCCGATACAACTTATCTTTTAAAATTGAAAAATAAGAATAGGAGAGTGGTTGGTCAGGGTGGGGAAGCTGGCCATTGATGGATCGAACCTGATCAAAAGCATATTTTAGCGTATCATCCTGGGACTGCTCCAGGGGAAAATCATCGCGCTCGGGAAAGTTGATTCTTTCCAAAGTGCTCTGTTCCCCTGAAACAGTACCCAGAGGTTCCAACTCAGCTTCACCCAGCTGAGCAATCGCCTCCTTTCCTTCAATTTTTTTTTTTCAAGATGCATCCGTACACAAAAACCCTAATAATTTATTAAAGTCTGGCCAATCAGTCCCCAAAATTAACGGATGCCGGAGGTGCGGATTAATCGCTATCTCCACACTATGTTTTTGACCCCTAAATTTAATTTCCACGGGCAACATAGGATAATCCACCACATCCCTGTGTACACACCTTACCTTAACCATGTGGCCGTTATCCAATGCCTTAGGTTGAATCAGGCTTTGATGAATGGAGGTTTGGTTACAACCTGAATCAACCAAAGCCTGATAGGTAACCCCTTGATACTCACAGGTATCTGGTACTGGCCAGCTTGATCGGGGGCAGCTCGTGGGGCGTCGGGGACCCGGATCAGCGTCCCCACCTCCATCACTGGACACCGATCGATAAAGTGACCGGTGTCCCCGCAGTGCCAACAAGCCGGCCCAGGCTTCCCCTCCACTCTGTGGGCAGGAAGCGGGTCAAGGAATTGGCGTGGAGAGAACGCCGGCACCGCTTGAGGGGGGGCCGACCCAGCAAACGAGCCCCCTCCCCTGGTAAAGGCTCTAGATGGTGCCGCCGGCTCATTCTGGCTCCCCATCCTCCACCGTGTTAGGGGTTTCGGCGGCAGCCCCCCTCGGGTCCTGGGGAGGGGGACAGGTCTAGAGGGAGAGAGAGAGAGAGGAAGAGAGGCAGATGGTAGAGGTTCGCCGACCCCTGGACACGCCACCATTTGGTCCTCCGCCAGCTAGATGGCCTGATTCAGCGACGTCGGGCGGTGGCACTGGACCCACTCTGCAGTTCTTTTTGGCAGTCTTGAAATGAACTGCTCCAGTACCACTCGATGATTCCCTCGACGTCGCTTCCATCGGCCATCAGCCACTTGCGGCAGGAGTCCCGGAGCTGTTGTGCCATGATGAAGGGCCGGCCGGACTCTTCGAGGCTCAGGGTCCTGAACCTCTGTCGGTTTTGTTCTGGGGTCCGGCCGACCCGCTGTAGTATGGCACGTTTAAGATCTTCATAGACCAGGAGATTCTGGACTGGCAGTTGGTGTGCGGCTACTTGTGCTTCTCCGGAAAGCAACGGAATGAGCCGCATTGGCCAGTCCGTGGAGGGCCATCCCCTGTCCTCCGCTGATCTTTCAAATAAGTCCAAGAAAGCCTCTGGGTCATCCTGTGGCCCCATTTTGTTCAGAGGCAGCGGTGAGGATATGTCTTTAGATGGTTGGGGGACAGCCCTAACCTCCCGGTCTATCCGGCTCCAGAACAGCTCGCGGTCTTCATGCTGGCCTCGGAGGAGCGCTTCAAAGCGATGGTCTTGCTCCTCCTTTATGGCCAGCAGCTGTCGGTGTTGTTCTTGGTGAAGACCGGCGAGCGTTTGGATGATGTCTGCAAATGGCGAGGCTGGCGGGTTTTGCATGGCGGCGATGATCTTCTTCCTTCCTGGGTTTCGGCTCCACTGTAATAAGGTTCGTAGTTTTGTCGGTGTAGGAAGGAAGAAGACAGGGGTCGGCTGACTGGGGCACTCACTTTATTTGCTCTTTTCAATAAAACAAAAGGTGCGCACAAAGCGCCTTCACCGTGATAAATACACAGCTTCTCACAAAACAATAATCTCAGCGTTCAACTTGCTCTCAGTCCATATCAGCGTCCTCGTGAGGTCCCAGTCCAAAACTCTCTCGTCATCTCTCTCGCTCTCCCCGGTTATATGCAGTCTCTCCACGCCAGTTACTGCAATCAGACACAGGTGTTCATCATCTGCACTTGACCTACTTACTCACCGCTCGGCCCCCTCCTTTCTCTCCCGCTACAGACTTTGCGAAACCACGCCCCCCCTCGCCACAAAGATATAAAAGATTGGATGACGTGCAATTTTCTTTTATTAAATCCAGACAAGACAGAGGTAATACTTATCGGTTCAAAAAAACGCCCACAAAACCTCTTACAATACAACTATAACATAGTAGGGTGTCCTGTTACTTTATCCTCTACAGTAAAAGACCTGGGTGTTATATTAGATTGTAGCCTGTCTTTTGAAAATCATATTTCATATGTTACAAAAACAGCCTTTTTCCACCTTAGAAACATTGCTAAGCTACGTAATATGCTCTCTGTTTCTGATGCAGAAAAGTTAGTTCATGCGTTCATGACCTCGAGATTAGATTACTGTAATGCTTTATTAGCTGGTTGTCCTGCATCCTCAATAAACAAGCAAGAGTTAGTCCAAAATGCCGCCGCTAGAGTTCTTACTAGATCAAGAAAATTTGACCATATAACACCAATTTTATCATCACTACATTGGTTACCTATAAAGTTCCGTATTAATTACAAGGTATTGCTACTGACTTATAAAGCCCTAAATGACTTAGCTCCAGTCTATTTAACGGATCTTCTATCGCCCTATAATCCATCGCGCTCTTTAAGATCACTAAATTCGAGGCTTTTGGTCATACCTAGGATATCCAGATCAACCAAAGGAGGGAGATCATTTTCACATTTAGCTCCAAAACTCTGGAATAGCCTTCCTGATACTGTTCGTTGCTCAGACTCGCTCTCCCAGTTTAAAACTAGATTAAAGACGCATCTCTTCAGCCAGGCATTTATATAATATTTTTAATCTTACAGTTAAATCCGGTCTCTACTTCATAAACGCCAGAGGAGAACTGGCCCCTGACTGAGCCTGGGTTCTCCCAAGTTTTTTTTTCTCCATTAGGTCACCTGATGGAGTTTTTCGGTTCCTTGCCACTGTTGCCTTTGGCTTGCTCAGTTGGGGATACTTAATTTAATTAATCAATCAACAATACTATTGATCAGCATTACCAAACGTGGATGTTTTAAACTAGAAACAAACACTGATGTACTATTTTATCTAATACTGTGAAGCTGCTTTGATACAATCTGTATTGTGAAAAGCGCTATATAAATAAAGTTGACTTGACTTGACTTGACGAGTCACAAGAAAAATTATATATCTCAGAAAGTGCACTATCGCGCTGCGCTGGACTTCCCGTATCAGCTCCGTTTATGAGTTGCAGTCTAATCCTGTTAACATGAAATAAGCTCCAGGTTTTAAGATGCTTTTTGGTCAGTTGGATCACAAGTATACAAATTCCCGTTTACACCTGGTGTTTCAAATCCATCTCTTTTATCCACTTTTGTTCTGTTTCTGTTTGAACACACTCGACCACATGAGCATCTACACTACCAAAGCAATCCGGTTGAATGTGTTTTCGACTACCTCTGTAAGTGGTCAAAAGTAGACAAGCTCAAATTGTTTTAGACCCTGTTTACACCAGTGTTTAGCACGTCCACTAGTGATCTAGTGTTTTTTACTACATAATTTTTCTTTTATTGATTTACTGAGCACTTTTTTAACTTTAATTTCAGGCCCGATGGATGAGAATGAAGAAGTGAATGAAGTGGAGAAACATCAGAGAAGATCTCAGAAATCTTTCACTTGCACTCAGTGTGGAAAGAGTTTCACATGCAAACAGAATCTCAATGTTCACATGAAGATCCACACTGGAGAGAAACCGTTCACTTGCACTCAGTGTGGGAAGAGTTTTACACAACAAGGAAACCTTCAGATACACATGAGGATCCACACTGGAGAGAAACCATTCTCATGTGATCAGTGCGGGAGGAGTTTTAGACATCAAGGACACCTTAAGTCTCACATGATCATCCACACTGGAGAGAAACTGCACGAATGTGATCAATGTGGCAATACATTTTTGAGGGCTTCAAACATGAAGAGACACATGACTGTTCATTCACATGAGAAACCACATTCATGTTCTTTGTGTGGAAAGAGTTTTTCACGTCTGCAGGATTTAAAAGAACATCAGAAAACACACACTGGTGTAAGAAATCATGTGTGCTTTGAGTGTGGGAAGACTTTTATCACAGCTGCAGTTTTGAATAAGCACCAGAGGATCCACACTGGAGAGAAACCTTACAAGTGTTCACACTGCGACAAGAGATTCAGTCGGTCAGAATCCCTGAACACACACGAGAGGATCCACACTGGAGAGAAACCTTACAAGTGTTCACACTGCGACAAGAGATTCAGTGAGTCAGGATCCCTGAAAACACATGAGAGGATCCACACTGGAGAGAAACCTTACAAGTGTTCACACTGCGACAAGAGATTCAGTGAGTCAGGATCCCTGAAAAAACATGAGAGGATCCACACTGGAGAGAAACCTTACAAGTGTTCACACTGCGACAAGAGATTCAGTCATTCGGTAAACCTGAAACAACACGAGAGGATCCACACTGGAGAGAAACCGTATCACTGCACTGCATGTGGGAAGAGCTTCAGTCAATCATCTAATCTACACAGTCATACAAAAACTCACATTAAGTAGCTTATCTTCAGTTCACTTTCAAGTGTGATGCCACCTCTCTTTCCTATTAGCTTGTCTTAACCAGAAAATAAAGAAAAGGATATCTAAAGCCTGGAACACACCAAGCTAACAGTCGGCTGTCGGGCAGTTTTTGTGCGTCGACCGACTATGTTTCCTCAGTGTGTTCTGCACCGTCGGCTGAAATTGGTCTTCGTCGGCTTTTTTTCGGCCGATTCGACTTATTGAATCGGCGTCGGGCCGTCGGTGAAAGAGGGAACTCTGATTGGCTGTTCAGCTTAGTGAATGAGTCAGTGCACGAGAATAATAGCAAAACAGCGAGCAAAGTCAAAACGGTACAGATAGAAGACCATTCTAATGTTACTTCATCTTACCTGAGTGTTCTGAAAGATTATGTGTATTTTCAGTTAACTTTATTAAGATGCATTTACATGGTTACTGTGCATTAGATTTAATCAACTCTGTCTGTGTCTGCAAAGGTGTGTGCCAAATGGCCCATACAGATGAATGCCCCCATTCAGATGTATGGCCCATAGAAACTGATTGGTGTGAATGAATAAAAAGAATCAGCTTTGCTCAGAGTGGATTAGCAAGTTAGATCGATCTCCTGTGGGAGGTCCTAACATGTTTCTATTGTTTGTAGCCCATAGTCTATGTCTTCATGTATAAAGTTCTGTCTCAAGACACAGAACGCTGGATTAAGATTGTTGAAGGGTGACATGCTAACATCGCTGCTGACGGACTGCTACACGACAAACCTTCAATAAATTCTTCTCCCCACAAGAACTCTGGTCAAGCTTACTTATTTTATGTATTGGAGAAATCTAATACATTGGCGAGCCACCCAAACCACTGCTCGGCCAAATACACCAAAATCTAACAGTTCCTTGGCGAATATTTCAATATTAACACGAGAGGAGTGGAATAGAGAAAGTGTTTAGCAGGATTGATATTCAAAACGGTAAGCATGCACTGCTTTGTTTACGGTTCGTGTATCTGCAGCGTCAGGGACGTGCACAGGAATTTTGAGGGGCAGTTGCTCTGACCTAAAAACAGTTGCTCTGACCTTTAATTGTCTTGCTACACTGCAGCATAATAAAATGGTTCTCACACTCCAGTAATATTTCTGTGAAGTGAATTAATCTTGCACTTGTTCATAGTTTTGTATTATGTCTGAATATATTCAGTTGAATTTTGCCCATACAAATCGTGGTTGTGTCTCTATTAGTGTTACTCGATCTTGGTGCTGCATTTGACACTATCGACCACAACATTCTTTTCAAATAGACTTGAAAATTATGTTGGTATTAGTGAAATTGCATTAGCATGGTTTAAATCATACTTATGTGACCGTTATCAGTTTGTAGCAGTAAATGAGATCACAAGTTCAGTATGGCGTACCACAAGGCTCAGTACTAGGACCGCTGCTGTTTTACTCTGTAGATGCTACCATTAGGAGATATCATTAGGAAGCATGGCATTAGTTTTCACTGTTATGTTGACGATATTCAGCTCTATATTTCTTCACGCCCAGACGAAACTTACCAATTCAGAAAAAAAATTTACGGAAATGCATAGCGGATATAAAAAATTTGATGAGTAGCAACTTCCTACTACTTCACTCTGAAAAAAACAGAGATTCTAATTATTGGACAAAAAACTTCCTCACATAATAATCTAGAATACTGTCTAACACTTGATGGCTGCTCTGTCAAGTCTTCGCCATCGGTTAGGAACCTGGGTGTGTGTGTGTGTGTGTGTGTGTGTGTGTGGGTGTGCTCTTTGATACCAATCTTTCATTTGAAAGTCACGTGTTTAGCATCTGTAAAACCGCATTTTTTCATCTTAAAAATATATCTAAATTACGTCATATGCTCTCATTGACAAATGCGGAACAATTAGTTCATGCATTCATGACCTCAAGGCTAGATTATTGTAATGCTCTACTGGGTGGTTGTCCTGCACGCTTAATAAACAAACTACAGCTAGTTCAAAACGCAGCAGCTCGAGTTCTTACCAGAACCAGGAAGTATGACCATATTAGCCCAGTTCTGTCAACACTGCACTGGCTCCCTATTAAACATTGCATCAATTTTAAAATATTGCTGATTGTTTACAAAGCACTAAATGGTTTTGCTCCGCAGTGCTTGAGCGAGCTCTTAACGCATTATAGTCCTTCACGTCTATTGCGATCTCAAAATCGACTGCTGGCGGTAGATCCTTTTCCTATGTAGCACCAAAACTTTGGAACAATCTGGAACCGGGAACACTCCCCATAATTCCTGATGTACTTGTTACATCATAAGAAGGATGGCGTCTACGCTAATATTAGTCTCTCTGTTTATGAAGGACCTGCGCCTGGACATGATGACAAAGCAGTCCTGAAGTGTCAGCCAGTCCCTCCCCTGTTTCCTGAAGTCAGCTGGATCCCAGCCGTATCCAGATCAGATGGTGGACTTGCACCTGGACCCATCCATGACGGATCCCTGAAGTGCCAGCCTCATCAGCCCTGTGAAGGCCTCATTGACACCACAGCCATCGGCACTGATCCTCAACAAACTCGTCTCCAACCCGGCGTGATGACTTTGACTTCCAACCAGATGGAACTGGATAAATATTCTGAATGTTCTGATCCAATCTGACTTCTGACCTGTAATGCTGCCTGGATCATAATCATACACTGTTCGCTCGTTGGCCAGAGGAGAACTGAGCGACTGAGCCTGGTTTTTTCCCGAGTTTTTTTTTTCTCCATTCTGTCACTGATGGAGTTTTAGTTCCTTGCCACCGTTGCCTTGGCTTTTGGCTTGCTTAGTTGGGGACATTTAATATTCAACAATATTATTGATCTGCCTTACTTAAGGTGGTCGATGACGCAATTTGCTTCTAGAAACAAACATTGTTGTATTATTTCCTGTTATCACTGTGAAGCTGCTTTGATGCAATCTGTAAAAAGCACTATATAAATAAAGGTGACTTGACTTGACTTAAATGCTTATATTGCTCTCTGCATTTGTAAGTCGCTTTAGATAAAAGCGTCTGCTAAATGATGAAATATAAATGCATTGTATTTAACAGATTTTATAAGGAAGCAGATTGATGGAGGTAAAATGTGTGCAATGGTACTCTTGGATCTCCAAAAATCAACTGACAAGGTGGTCTACATCCCTGCCGTATGTCGCAACTTGCCTGTCATCTCCTATGGAGTCAGAAGCATCTCAGGTCGCTTCAAGCCATTCCGGGAGAGCTGAACCATGCGGCCAATGAGCTCTCATGGGTTCAGCCACTTCCTGGAGAATGGAGACTCCATCCTCAGACGGTTCAGCTGATTAGGGAACGCACTGATTAGGAAACGAATTAGTTTGGCGACGCACAGGTTGATCTCTTTGCCTCCTTAGACTCTGCCCCTTGTTTTATTCCCTGACTGACGGGACCTTGGCACGGATGCACTAGCGCACAGCTGGCCGCGGGGCCTCTGCAAGTATGCGTTTCCCCCAGTGAGCCTTCTTGCACAGGTCCTGTGCAAAATCACGGAGGACGAAGAGCAGGTCCTTTTGGTTGTGCCTTATTGGCCCACCCGGACTTAGTTCTCCGAACTGGTGCTCTTCGTGACAGCCCTTTCCTGGCCAATCCCTCTGAGGAAGGACCTCCTTTCTCAGAGACGGGACACCCTCTGGCACCCACGTCCCGATCTGTGGTACCTGCATGCATGGGTCCTGGACGGGACACGCCAGGTTTGAGTACCGTGGCTACCATCAATTCCACTAGGGCCCTCTCCACGAGACACGCCTATGCATTGAAGTGGAACCTCTTTGTCACCTGGTGTTCTTCTCGCAGAGAAGACCCCAGAAAATGCCCGATCGGGTCTGTGCTCTCCTTCCTCCAAGAAGGGTTGGAACGAACGCTATTTCCTTCCACCCTAAAGGCTTACGTGGCTCCGATCTCTGCGCATTATGTTCTTGTGGAGTCAAAAACGGGGGGACAGCATGAGGGGGGCGAGAAGACTAAATCCTCCTCGCTCTCCTCTTATACCCTCTTGGGACCTCGCAGTGGTCTTATCAGCCCTGCAGAGAGCTCCCTTTGAGCCACTGCGATCAGTGGAGCTTAAGTTCCTGTCTATGAAGACAGCGCCCCTGGACGCTTTGACCTCCATCAAGAGGGCAGGGGACCTGCAGGCATTTTTGGTTGGTAAAGCGTGCCTGGAATTCGGGCCGGCTAACTCTCACATTATCTTGAGACCCCAGCCTGGATACATGCCCAAGGTTCCTACCTCTCCTTTCAGGGATCAGGTGGTGAACATGCAAGCGATGCCCTCGGAGGAGGCAGACCCAGCCTTGGCACTGCTCTGTCCAGTATGTGCCCTCCATGCTTATGTAGACGGAAGTGTTTCAGGACCTCAGACCAGCTCTTTGTCTGTTATGGTGGGAAGCTGAAGGGAAAGGCTCTCTCCAAGCAAAGGTTGTCTCGCTGGATAGTGGACGCCATTGTCTTGGCTTACCAGATGCAGGGTTGTCCATGCCCCCTAGGGGTAAGGGCACACTCCACCAGGAGTGTGGCTTCCTCCTGGGCAGTAGCGCATGGCGCCTCGCTAACATACATCTGCAGGCTGGGCGACACCCAACACTTTCGCGAGATTCTATAATCTCCGGGTAGAGCTAGTGTCCTCTCAAGTACTCGCTTTTACTAGCCAGTAAGTAGGACCTGCTCGGTGTCATCGTTTGCTGCACCATTCCACTCCACAGACTGGATGTGTGCGCTATTTCACTCAGATGAGTTCTTCTCAGACCCTGAGTTCCTCCTGCACTGTTGATGCTGTCCCCAGAGTGCATGCCTGCTCGATCAGCCCTTGTGATTGGCTAGGTGCCGTCATGTGCATGGTTCCCCCGTTGGGGAACCCCCACATGTGTATTTCCACGGTAAGTCTCCATTGAGGACGTGTCTTTCCCGTGACTCGAAGTTGAAACATTCCACCATGCGGGCTGGATATCTCTGAGGTTTCCATATGCATCCCACTCTCGGGTCATATGTGTATTTTAAGTCCTCCCTACGGGTAGGTGCTGTGTTACATATTCCACCTGGGATATGCCACCCAGTGTACCTTGGTTTTCCTGCATTAACCCTCTGGGGTCTAAGGTGTTTTTGGGGTCCTTGAGATGTTCTGACATGCCCTGACATTTTAGCTTTTTTCAGTTGCTTATAAACATATTAATGGCAGAGGTGTAAATTCACTCTATATAGCACAACCAGGGCTACCATCATATGTGAGCACCATGCATGTACATGTTTTCATTTTTGTTTTCATTCAGCGCTGTCCTATTGCGTGCAGAGGGAATTTGAAAGACAGCCGTTTATCCCGCCCCTCGGATTGAGCCGTGTCTATGGTGAGTTTCAAGACCTAACATCTTGATGTAGGTCTGGCTTGCCAGGCTAATATACATTCAGAATTTGTTTAAAACTTGTTTTTCATGCTGCTATGGCCAAACACGCTGCAATTTAAGTTTTGGGAATTTCATCCGCATTTATGCGGGATTCACTCTTGAAGTAGCAATGAATGACATTGATAGCCATAGCATTGTTTGTTCCTGAATAAAGCAGCCTTTTTCACTGAAATGGTTGAATAGTTGAATAGCTGACTGGACTCACTCACTCATAACAGTGCTTTGCCGCCCGCCCCCTTACTGGACGTCACTATGTAAAAATCGTACTGAAATCTTTGACAAATCCCCACCAACACACAGACTGACAGCCTGTTTTGTCACAATTTATATGTTTAATATCTATAAACTAGTTTCATGCATTTAATCAAGTCTTTTGGAACAAACATTATTATCGCATTGTCACATCAATTATCCAGTTGTTTTTAGGGTAAATACTACATTGGTAAATAAAGCTAGAATCATTCTGTTGGATGTACAGTATTGTGCAAAAGTCTTAGGCATGTTAATATCCCAATCCCCCCCCCCCCCTTTTTTTTTAAGTCACTTTTAAGACAGTTATTTCTATCTTATGCTGTAGTGTGTCAGTAGGAAATATAAGTTTAATTTTCCAAACATTCTTTGTGCCATTACTTGTAATAATCCAGGGAGATTTGTGTATGCACAAGGAGTCTGACAACAGCCGGTCTGATCTGATCTCACTATCAAACTGAGACAGACTAAATCCAGAAGAACTGCGGGAACGACTCCGAGACGCTTGAGGAAACCTTCCAGCAAAGCCACCTGAGAAACTATGCGCGAGTGTACCTGGACAAAAGCCGTTTTAAACGCAAAGGGTCGTTACAACATATATTGATTTGAATTAGGGGGGAATTAAGCTATTACTCCAGTCTTCATCACATGATCCTTCAAAAATCATGATGATTTGATGCTCAACAAACATTTATGATTATTATGATGTTGAAAACAGTTGTGTACATTTTTTTATTTTATTTTATTTTTTACTTTGATGAATAGAAAGTTCAAAATAACTAAATTTAACTGAAATAGAAACTTTTGTAGCATTATACAATACCATTCAAAAGCTTGCGGTTAGTAAGAATTTATAAAAAAAATGTTGGGAAAGAAATTAATACTTTTATTGCATTAAATTGATCAAAAGTGACAGTAAAATAATAATAATTTGTTACATTTATATTCTGACTCAAACAATCTGTTTCTAGCAGCAAATACTTATAATAAAGTGAGATGATCTGCTGATCCTGAATGGCTTGTTGAATGAGTATTGATAGTCTGTGGATCATCACTATTATCAGAGAAGCTGAAAAGCCTCTTTATTTCATGTCAATAGATCCTGTTTTCTCCTCATTCATTATGCTGATGTCTTCAGATCTGTAAATTCACACATTAAGCTAATTTTATTGTCAACAGATTTGAGAAAACAACACGATCAGCTATTGTGACATCTGCAAGATATAGGTAAGTTTTATAATGACTTTTATTTCAATAATCTGTGATGAACCATGTTTCCTATGCAACACAATAAACAAAAAAAAAGTTGAGTTAACTCAGTTGCTGTGCCATTTGTTTCTTGCAAATCTGTAAATATATATGTTTTAATCTTTTTTTATTCTTATTTTTTTTTACAATGTGACTATAAATACTTAAAGTGGGAGGACTATTTTCTCAGTAAGTGATTTCTCCTTGATTTTGCCAGATCTGCTCCTCCTCATTAAGTGAAGCTCCTCCTCCTTCAGTGAAGCTCCTCCTCCTTCAGTGAAGCCCCTCCCACTGCAATTCCCCAATAAATGCCAGAATATTCCCATCAGCTACAAGTGAAGACGAGCATCAAACCATCAGGAAGAGCTGAAATCTGCAAAGACAGAGTTTATTGAAGGACAGTGAGAACAGGAGAGATCCAGAACACTGCAGAATGAAACACACTGAAGAACAAAGAGGTTGGTGTTTATTCCTGATTCTTCATTAGTGAGGCTGAAGAACATTAAGGTTATAAAGCAGTTCATCAGATTTAGCTCTGTTATAGTAGAACAAATCTAGTTGTGAATTAGAATTAAAGCAGCAAATAATATGAACCGGGTGCAATTAAAAAACACACAAAAAAACAAGGATGTTTGTTATCTTTAAAGTAGCATAGGTAACTTTTCAACCTTCATAATATATTTCCAAGACTCTTGTGATGGTACATCGACTTACAATAGGTTGAATGACATGTCTGCCATAGCCTGACGGGGTCTGTATCGTTTTTAATCGTACTTTTAAACTTCGGGGTTCGGGTAGTAACCCCCGCACACAAAAATAACTACAAAATTCGACTGCTTTACGGCATAGGCTACCTCACTTCCCCCAACACGTCCTCACATGCTGTTGGACTTGTATATGGCTTATTGTATATCACTCAGACAAGCTTTCACTCGTTGGTGTGAGCTAAAAAGCACCTGGCGTTCTTGTTGATGGATTAGTAAAGACATCTTCGGAGGCTAGCTCAACGTTCGATGTCCGACGATTTGTAAAGCGTTGTTTTTATTACCAAATCAAACTCATGTAACTGTCTGTCACACGTTTTACGGTCCACAGCATTACTTGATAGACAAAAATAGGACAAGAATGAACATCAAACAGAAACAATCCGCTTACGGAATGTTCGAGGCTCACATACAATACAGACTGCCGAAAGTTAAACAGGGCGCGCGCAGCTCTTAAAGGGGACACACCTTATTGCCACCCGTTACAGCTTCCATCCGACTGAACAGGGACCGGTATACAGGGGGGAGGGGATCAGGCCGTGAGTGAAGAGACTGCTCTGCGTGAGTGGCATTTACGACAGTAACGTTAAATACAAGTAGTCCACAGCGACTCTAGGGGTCGTTGTTTGACCAAAACGGAATTCCTACCTAGTGTGGCTTTAAGTCAATATAAGTTTTATCTGAGCATTTTTTTCTGTTTATTTTACATCTGGTTCACAATTACTGCAACCAAATTATGGATATGTCTAGTTTTTGCGCATTCCAAAATATTGTTATTATCTTGCTAAAACTGCAACATTTAAAAAAAATTATCAAATAAATAGACTTTGCTACATGTGGTTTAGTTTGTGTAAAAACAGGGCGTGTTAAAGGAGCTATGTAAGATTGTGGCCAAAACTGGTACTGTAATCACTTTCAAATCACCGTAGAGCGGTGTGTCTTAGAGCGGTGTGTTTTAAAATGTTAATATTTTAGGTAGTTGCATAGTTTATCAAATATTTAATAGTTCTCTCTTCAAAAATGTGATTTATTAAGAGCCCCTAAAGGGACATGGTGATGGAAAAACTATATTTCATTGTTTTTCCGTTCTTTAGGGTTGCAAATGAACAAAGACGTTTGCTTTCCTGCTCCAACCCCCTCTTTCTTACCACAAGGGCCATTAGTGATCCGTAAAGAAGTGCTGATAGTGATAAAGGTCTGTCGGCCAAGATGTGTGTGTACATATGAGGTTTGCTAAATGTCACACCTTCAGTACGATGTGGGAAAGCTGTAATCTGCTGATTGGTCAGTTTAAATGTCTCACATTTGGTTTCAATCACATGTTCAAAAGGATTAAAGATGATTGAGGCTTTGTCTACAGCTGGTGTTAAGATGCGTTTTGGTCAGTTGATCACAAGTATACAAGGACCCATTCCCGTTTACACCTGGTGTTTCAAATCCATCTCTTTTATCCACTTTTGTTCTGTTTCTTTGAGGGGACGGTCTTTGAGCTGGTAAATGTACGTGTTTTCAATATAATGGGTGAAATAAGCTCATGCAATTTGCATGTGAGCATGACCAGAGACGGACAGAAAAATAGACGAAGAGTTTTGTTTCTGCTCTTAAAGCTGCAAGTCCACATCAAACACAGAGTTTTCCTTCTTCAAACCAAACTTGGGTCTTCAGCCAACAAAGTTTAAATGCCGTCTGGCTACAGCGCTTCCCATAATGTTTACGCATTTGTGTCTGTTTGAACACACTCGACCACATGAGCGTCTACACTACCAAAGCAATCCGGTTGAATGTGTTTTCGACTACCTCTGGAAGTGGTCAAAAGTGGACAAGCTCAAATTGTTTTAGACCCTGTTTACACCTGTGTTTAGCACGTCCACTAGTGATCTAGTTTTTTTTTTTCACTACATAATTTTATTGATTTACTGAGCACCTTTTTAACTTTTATTTCAGGCCCGATGGATGAGAATAAAGAAGTGAATGAAGTGGAGAAACATCAAAGAAGATCTCAGAAATCTTTCACTTGCACTCAGTGTGGAAAGAGTTTCACATTCAAACCATATCTCAAGATTCACATGAGGATCCACACTGGAGAGAAACCATTCACATGTGATCAGTGTGGGAAGAGTTTTGCACGACAAGGACACCTTAAGGAACACATGATCATCCACACTGGAGAGAAACTGCATGAATGTGATCAATGTGGCAAAACATTTTTGTCGGCTTCAGCCCTGAGGAGACACATGACAGTTCATTCACAGGAGAAACCACATTCATGTTCTGTGTGTGGAAAGAGTTTTTCACGTCTGCAGGATTTACAAGTTCATCAGAAAATACACACTGGTGTAAAAAATCATGTGTGCTTTGAGTGTGAGAAGACTTTTGTTAGAGCTGAAGATTTGAAACGGCACCAGAGGATCCACACTGTAGAGAAACCTTACAAGTGTTCACACTGCGACAAGAGATTCAATCAATCAGGATCCCTGAAAAAACACGAGAGGATCCACACTGGAGAGAAACCGTATCACTGCACTGCATGTGGGAAGAGCTTCACTCATTCATCTAATCTACACAGTCATACAAAAACTCACATTAAGTAGCTTATCTTCAGTTCCAGCACTTTCAAGTGCGATGCCACCTCTCTTAGTTTGTCTTAGTTTGTCTAAACCAGACTCAACCACGGCTGTAGCCAGTTATGAAGTCACGAGATCCAGACTTCAGTATATTTCTGAGGTGTATATAACAAAGGTTGTGAAATAATATGCTAATATAGTATTAACTCTACTTTAGTGCTGCAAGGATATTGCACAGCTCCAAGATCTTCTCGTCTGAGCTCTGCGGTCTGTCGCCGCTCATCAACATCAGAATATTGAGATGACCAATCAAATTAAAGTAGACAGGATTTATGTTCACAGAAGCTGCTGAGCGCATGATCTAGCGCTTCAGTTAACGGTCATGAAGTGTGAGATCAAATATAGCTAAACTAAACATTTCATATTTGACAGCTATTTTAGGATAGAAATGATAAGTGACCGACAAAAATAATCAGGAAAACTGATGTATATAAATATCAGTTGAGCCTATGTTCATGACCCCAAACCCCCTGAACTACCTCATTTCTGGGACACCGGCGATTCTAGAACTCTACAGCCCTGGCCACAACCATCGACAGTATAAAAGAAACATTGTCAACATTTGTCACATTAAATAGTTTATATTTAACTGTGAGATTCACATCAACTCAAAGATAAAGTTCCTCCCCAAAGAGCAATATCGCATATATCATTTTGCTTAAAAGTACAAGTGTTTTTTTTTACTTTTTTTACTAACTGTTCTTGCTCAGGAAGCTGAAGAAGAGGCTGATTGAGATGCTTTATTATCTTGTTAGTCAATAAAGAGAGAGATCGGTCTTATTTGCTTCCAGTTTTACTTTCTTTTTGTATTTGCTGTACCAAGTATTAAACTTTTGTTGTCCATTTTTATTGTCTGCTCCTTCTTGCATCAAGAAAAAAAAAATAGTTGATTCTAATGTTTTCCTGTTGTTAGTTTGATTGCTTCTATTGCTCTCCTCATTTGTATGTCGCTTTAGATAAAAGCGTCTGCTATATGATCAGATGTAAATGTATTGTATTTAACAGATTTTATAAGGAAGCAGATTGATGGAGGTAAAATACAAGTGATATGAGGAGTTAAATAAAGTAAGAGACTCTCTGAAAATAAACTCTTATTGCATTTAGGTAAAAAACGGGATCCATGTTATGTGAGTCTAAAAGTAAACTGAACAAGGTTCCTAAACTGTGTGTCAAGGTAGGGGATTGTGTAATATCAAACAGAAATAGTGTTAATTATCTTGGCTGTGTCCTTGACAATGATTTAAGTGGTGCAAGTATGGCAATGAAAACTTTAGGTAAAGTTAATGCTAGAACAAAACTTCATGCTAGATATGTTAGTTTTCTGGCTAAACAAAATGTAAAACGATACTAGGTTACTCACGTAACCTCGGTTCTCTCTAGAAGAGGGAACGAGTATTTGCGTAAGCTAGCTTACGCTACGGGAAAAGTCATCTTTTTCTCGAGATACTGAAGCCAAAAATTATCCTAATTTTTCATATATTGTCAACGCAGTGCAGCAGGCAGCTCAGCAGAGCTAGAGCGGGCAATACTGCGCTCATAGTCTGCCGCGCGGCAACTGCTTAAGCCTACCAGTGAGCCCCGCATGACGTCACGCCCAATGAGCGTGTCACATCCCGCCAGAATGGGCGGAGTCAGAGCGTATATAAGGAGGGCTCGGAGGCTAAAATCTCTGGTTTCTGTCGAATGAAGCGACATGAGCTCGAGGCATGAGCACGGCAGGGAACGCAAATACTCATTCCCTCTTCTAGAGAGAACCGAGGTTACGTGAGTAACCTAGTATCCTTCTCTCACGAGAGGTTCTCTCGTATTTGCGTAAGCTAGCTTACGCTACGGGAACCCCATTGTCAACGCCGTGCGTGCCTTATATCCACACAACATTCCCGGAAGCCCGGGAAGCATAGAAGTGGAAGAACGGGTGGCCAGCGGGGCGGGCCAACACACGTTCATAAGCACCCATAGGGAAAAATAGAGCGGCGCGGCCGGTCTATATATAACTGACATACCCAAGTGCAGCTCAACCAGGAGAGCTAAATCAAGTGGCTAGCCTGTTGCACACATAAACAGGGCATATACCCGACTAGACTGACAAAAGTTTAGCCTGCAAGGCGGGAACTTCCAGGTTATAGAACCTAACAAATGTAGAGGGGGAGGCCCAGCCCGCCGCCATACAAATGTCATGAATAGAAATTCCTCTGGACCATGCCCACGACGAGGCCATGCCTCTGGTGGAATGAGCCCGTATGCCCAAAGGGCACTGCAGGTCTTTGGACGCATAAGCTGTTGCAATAGCGTCCACTATCCATCTGGATAGCGTCTGTTTCGAGGCGGCGAGACCCTTGGTGCGCCCACCAAACAAAACAAAGAGCTGCTCCGAAAGCCTGAAGGTGGCGGAGCGTGTGACGTAACGCCTTAGAGCCCTGACAGGGCAAAGAAGGCTGCTGCCATCCCCACTGCCTGATGGCAGGGCTGAAAGGGAGATAACTTGAGCTCTAAACTGAGTACCCAACACCTTGGGGACATAACCGTTCTTTGGTTTGAGAATGACTAACGAGTCATTAGGTCCAAATTTAAGACACGTAGCGCTCACTGAAAGCGCGTGTAAGTCGCCCACGCGTTTTACTGAAGCCAGGGCTAACAGAAAAACGGTTTTGAACGTCAGGTATTTCAACTCCGCCGAGTCTAGGGGTTCGAAGGGATGAGCTTTTAGGGCCTCTAGGACCAAAGACTGATCCCAAATGGGTACCGAAAGCGGCCGAGGAGGATTCAACCTCCTGGCCCCTTGGAGGAAGCGGGTGATGAGTTCATTTCTTCCCAATGCGCGGCCGCGCGCCGAGTCAGCAATCGCCGCAACATAAACCTTGAGCGTGGAGGGGGACCTGCGCACATCCAGGAGCTCTTGGAGGAAGTTCAGGACCTGTGGAACTCCACAAGATTGAGCATTCAGACTCTTTCCCGCGCACCATTTTTTAAACACTGACCATTTAGACGCATAAAGCCGCCTCGTCGAGGGGGCTCTGGACTGCGTGATTGTGTTAACTACCCCTTCTGACAGATCAACAAATATCCGTTGATTACCCAAGCATGCAGAGACCAATGCTCTGGATGGGGATGTAGAATTGAGCCTCGGGCTTGAGAGAGAAGGTCTCTCCTCACCGGGATCGGCCACGGGGCTGTTTCTGACAGCGCCGTCAGCTCTGGGAACCAAAACTGGTTCTCCCAGCGCGGGGCTATGAGCAGCACCGTGCAGCGCATCTCCCTGATCTTCGCTATCACTTGCGGCAGCATCGAGATCGGGGGAAAAGCGTACAACGGGACGCTGGGCCAAACTTGGGCCAGCGCGTCCTCGTTCTTTGAGAAGAACCTCTGGCACTGAGCATTCTCGCTCGTGGCAAAAAGGTCGACTTCCGCTTAGCCAAAGCGACGCCACAGCGTCTGGACTGTCTGGCCGTGTAGAGCCCATCCCCCGGGGGGAACGTTGTCTCTGGACAGCCTGTCCGGTCCGTCGTTCAGGCGACCGGGCACGTGCGCGGCTCTCAGAGAGCGCAGCAAGCCCTGAGCCCAGATCAGAAGACGCTCTGCCAGAGCGCATAGAGTTCTGGATCTGGTTCCGCCCTGACGGTTCACATAAGACACCACTGACATGTTGTCCGTGTGGACTAGCACATGGTGCCCGTGCAGGTGAGGGAGAAAGTGTTTCAGCGCCTTCTCGACCACTAACATCTCCAGACAGTTTATGTGAAGGCTTTTCTCCTGGTCCGACCAGCGGCCGTAGACCGGTCTGCCCTCGTGAAGCGCTCCCCAACCCGTGTTGGACATGTCTGTCGAGATCAGTTTGCGGTGTGAGATCGCTCCCAACGTAACTCCCTGTTGGTACCAATCGGCTGCCAACCAGGGCTGCTGGGCTGAAACACAGCCCTGAGTCACTCTGATTCGGGCACAGCCTGAGACCCACGCTCTGCGGGGCGCTTTCGAATTCAGCCAGCATTGGAGCGGGCGCATTCGTAGTAAGCCCAGCTGCAGGACTGCTGCAGCTGATGTCATATGGCCCAACATCCTCTGAAATGTTTTCAGGGGGAAACATCTTTTTGAAAAGACGCGGCGAGGTGTTGACCACAGCGCGCGCGCTGTGTTGACAGCCTGGCCGTCATGGCCACCGAGTCCAGTTCTATTCCCAGAAAGGATATTGACTGGCTGGGGGTTAACGTGCTCTTGGCCCAGTTCACCGAAAGACCCAGGCTTTCTAAATGACTGAGAAGCGTCATCTTGTGGGAAGCGAGCTCTTCCTCTGATTGCGCTAGAATGAGCCAATCGTCCAGATAGTTCAGAATTCGCATCCCCTGTGTTCTCAGGGGAGCGAGAGCCGTATCCATGCACTTCGTAAATGTACGGGGTGCCAGGGATAAGCCGAACGGAAGGACGGTGTATTGATATACCTGGCCGTCGAAGGCGAATCTCAAGAATGGCCTGTGACGGGGTATAATCTGAATCTGAAAATATGCGTCTTTCAGATCGAGAGAGATTAACCAGTCCCTCGGGCGAATATGCGCGAGGATTTGTCTGGTCGTGAGCATCTTGAACGGCCGGCTCATGAGAGCTTTGTTCAAATATCTCAGATCTAATATAGGTCTGAGCGCTCCGTCCTTCTTGGGAATGAGGAAATAACGGCTGTAAAAGCCTGCCTCGGTTAAAGAAGGGTGAACTCTCTCTATCGCCCCTTTGCGCAACAGTTTCGCTATTTCTGTATGAAGCAGATGGGCTTCAGAGGACGGCGAAGGAACTGAAGCGAATAGCCCCGTATTACTGTGCTCAGTACCCATTTCGACACGCCCGGAATAGCTTTCCATGCATCTGCACTCACAGCTAGGGGTCGAATGGCCTCTGGGTCTGCGCGGGGCAGGAGACTCGAAGCGGCGACAGCGCAAGTGCGCTGTCGGTGTTGGGGAGCAGGGGCTCGCTGATAGCGACGACCGGCTGAGCAGTGCTCACAGACACAGTCTCTGGCATATGGGGGTGTTTACAAGCGAGTGTGAGCGCTGAGGAGTGGGCACAGGACTCTTCATTAACACACGGCCGTTGGAATGGGGCTTTATGAGATCTAGACCCTGAGTATGTGAGACAGAGCGGGCAGTGTGTAGGCGTGAGCACTGGGGAGTGGGCACATTTCCTACGTTTAACACTCGAGCGGCAACCGCACGCTTTATGTGAGTGTGCTCTGTGGGACACACAGGGGAGATCGTGCTTGTGTGTAGACATGAACACTGGGACGTGGGCATATTCACTACACTCATAACACTGCCGGCGTGGGCCGGATGACCAGACATTGAGCTCTCTTTGCGAATTATCTGGGTCGCCGTAAAAACGGCGTTTGGGTGCAGGCGAGCGAGGCCGGGGACCCCGCGGGGCCGGCGGCCTGTGCTGGCTGGATGACCGCGACCTAGGGCGGCCACGCTGCTGCGAAGACGGAGGGCGAGACGAGCGCTGAGTAGAGCTGCGTGCAGGAGGCTGTTTCTGAGAGCGGCCTGCAGCGGAGCTCGAGCGGCGAGACAGGAACAGGTTCATGGCCTGCGAAGCTTTCGGCACCACAGAAAAACGGTCCACCAGGCCGCTCACTGCAGGGCCGAAGAGGCCGGTGGGGGAGAGCGGGGCGTTAAGGAAAACAGACCGCTCTGCCTCTCCCATGTCGGCCAGCGTCAGCCAGAGGTGGCTCTCTGTGACGGTCAGCGAAGCCATCGAACGCCCGATAGCCTGGGCTGCGCTCTTCGTAGCGTGAAGGGAGAGGTCCGTCGCGCTGCGCAGGTCCATCAAAGCGGTGTGATCCGGGCCCTTTTCATCCGGCTGACGGAGGAGATTGGCCTGGAAAATTTGTAGGACCGCCATGGTATGCAGGGCTGAAGCGGCTTGACCAGCGGCGGAGAAAGCGCGGCTGACAAGGGCTGAAGTGGTCCTGCAGGCCTTCGACGGGAGGGCAGACTTTGAGCGCCATCTCGCGGATGGGGGGCAAAGGTGCGCTGCGACCGCCTGTTCAACCGGAGGGATGTTGATATATCCCTTCTCCACGGCTCCGTCCACGTGCGAGAGGGTCGCCGAGGCTGGAGAGCAAAGCCTGGCTGAAACTGGAGCATCCCACGACTTAGAGAGCTCTGCGTGGAGCTCTGGTAGAAAGGGCGCTGATCTGGACGTTGGCGACTGGCGGTGGCTGGGCAAGAAGAACCCGTCGAGCCTGTTTGTCGCGGGCGCCGCAGGCGGGGACCATTCGAGGCCCAGGTTGTCGACGGCCATAGTGAGGAGGCGGAGAAGCTCGGCGTCCACACTGGCATGGGTCCTACCAGACTCGCGTGTAGAAGAAGAGGCGGAGCGGTGAGAGCCGGACCACCCTTCGCTATCTGACGCCAGTAGAGAGCAGCTGTCCAGTAAAGCGTCGTCTTCCGCTTCATCCCCTGAGGCAACGGCATCGCGGGCGAAAGCCGCCGGCTGCGCGTCGGGAAGCGGGGGCGGAGAGGGAGAGAGCGAGGCTCGCGGGAGGGCCTCCGGCAAAAGCCTGGCTCGCATCTCGGTCTCCGGTGGTCTCTGAGAGCGGCGGTTCTTGCGCGGCCCAGAGACTGGAGCCGCAGGAATTGTGAGGCATTTTGTAACAAATGCCTCTGCTCTTTTAGTAGTGTCGCGTGAACGACCACACACACACACACACACACACACACACACACACACACACACACACACACACACACACACAGCGAGAAAAGGATATGTGTCGCCGGATAGCTGAGCTGGCACGGCAGGCTGAAGGTGGCGAGAGATCGTCCGGCTTCCTCGGGTGCTGTCCTGGCTCGGTGCTTTTTCGACGGCGGCGGCTTCTCTCGGAGAACAGCGATGCGAAGAGACAGAAATCAGAGATTTTAGCCTCCGAGCCCTCCTTATATACTCATTGGGCGTGACGTCACGCGGGCTCACTGGTAGGCTTAAGCAGTTGCCGTGCGGCAGCCTATGAGCGCGCAGTATTGCCCGCTCTAGCTCTGCTGAGCTGCCTGCTGCACTGCGTTGACAATATATGAAAAATTAGGATAATTTTTGGCTTCAGTATCTCGAGAAAAAGATGACTTTTCCCGTAGCGTAAGCTAGCTTACGCAAATACGAGAGAACCTCTCGTTAGAGAACTACTTGCATCATGTTTAGTGCAATGTCATTTTGAGTAAGCATGCATTTCTTGGCTGTCTGATCTGTTCTGTGTATGGTTGGATAAGTTACAGAAATCTCTAAATAAATTGATATGATTTTGGGTTTGAGTAGTTTTTCACATGTTGATGATCCCATTTTAGGGATTCACTGATTTCCAATTGATTTATTTTATTTCTTTCCCCAGCCAAAATATTAATACAATTTCTTTCTGATCCTAAAGTTTTGAACGGTAGTGATTAATATTACAAAATGTTTATATTTCTGTTCTTTGTAACTTTCTATTAATCAAAGAATCCTGAAAAAAAATTTGAGCATCAAATCCTCATATTAGAATGATTTCAGAAGGAGTAATGATGCTAAAATTCAGCTTTGGTCTCAGGAACAAATGATACTTTACTATATATTTACATATAATTATTATTTTTTTTAATTGTAATAACATTTCACAACATTACTGTTTTTTTAATGCAGCCTTTGTGAGCAGAAGAGACTTTTAAAAACATGCCTGATAAAAGTTGCTACTGGGAATGGCATCGAATACTACATCAAACTCTTTAGTAGTTACAGGGATCTTATAATGATTAAGGAATTCACAGTAAAGATATGTTCATTATTCTTAAATAACTGTCTGACCAAAATTATACCGTTATTGTACCAGTTTCTGTAAAATAAAGATTAATTTTTAAACGTAATATATATTTTTTTTGTTCCAAATCACAGAGTTGAGTGGAGAAAAGTTATGCTTAAAACTGTGTTTTTGATAATCTATCATTTATTTCGTCTCGCGGTGATGACGTCACCACTTGACTTTCGCGGTCGCGTGTCTCCTGAGTCTTTTGAGGTAAACAGTTCACACGTTAAATCTCGTAACTGCACAATAAAGTTTACTCAACATATTACGGGGTCTATTCAGAAAGGTTTTCATCGTGTGTCTTTCTTTTCCCATACAAAACGGTAAGATGTTAGCGAACTACTTTGTTGTTAAGAAGTTATTAGGGAATCGGATTCATATGGACAAATTACAAGGATTGATAATGTCATCAGCGGCTGTCTTTATATTTACATTTATATTACTGTTGTTATATTTTACTGTATCATTCTTGTATTCTCTATATTATTGTTGAATGAGTATTGATAGTCTGTGGCTCATCACTATTATCAGAGCAGCTGAAAAGCCTCTTTATTTCATGTCAATAGATCCTGTTTTCTCCTCATTCATTATGCTGATGTCTTCAGATCTGTAAATTACAGATTTGAGCAAACGATACGATCAGCTATTGTGACATCTACAAGATATAGGTAAGTTTTATAATGGCTTTTATTTCAATAATCTGTGATGAACCATTCATATGCAACACAACAAACAAACAAAAGTTGAGTTAACTGTATTGGTGCGCCATTTGTTTCTTGCAAACCTGTAAATATATTTGTATGTTTTAATCTTTTTTTTTTATTCTTTTTTTTTTATAATGTGACCATAATAATACTTAAAGTGGGTGGACTATTTTTTTTTGCTCAGCAAGTGATTTCTTCTTGATTTAGTTGGATCTGCTCCTCCTCCTTCAGTGAAGCTCCTCCCACTGCAATTCACAATAAATGCTGGAATATTCCCATCAGCTACAAGTGAAGACGAGCATCAAACCATCAGGAAGAGCTGAAATCTGCAAAGACAGAGTTTATTGAAGGACAGTGAGAACAGGAGAGATCCAGAACACTGCAGAATGAAACACACTGAAGAACAAAGAGGTTGGTGTTTATTCCTGATTCTTCATTAGTGAGGCTGAAGAACATTAAAGGGCACCTATTATGTTATTTCATGTAGTGTGTAACATAGAGCTAAGTGAACAAAAACATCCTGCAAAGTTTTATATATGAAAGTTCACCGTAAAAAAAGTTATTGTCTCTCAAAAGTAGGAGTCGACTCTGAGTCAATTTAATGAATCGTTTTTCCAATGAGTCATTTTGCTTTTTGTTGTGACATCAAGACGAAAAATTATCAGTATAATAAAAAAAAATAATAATAATAAAATTATTATTATTATTATTATCATTATTAATTCAGGGCTTAAAGTATTCCGGCATGAGGGCAGGTCCGGCCTCCGGCGCAGGCAAAATGTATTTATCAGGCTGCAAATTACAGTCGGAGGCACTTTAATCTGACTTGAATAACACACCGGTCCCCTTCAACCTACCTGTCACCACTATTGCCACCCGCTGGAGAACTCGACTGTTATATATTTGTCCCGATTTTCCGTGCATTTGTGAAAAAAAACTAGCCTTTCCCGCACTTCTTGCTGTCCCTGAATACATCTCACACGCAGCCTCGCTCTAACGTGCTTCTCTCGGAAACCAAAACAATGACTACCGTATTTTCCGGACTAGAAGTCGCTCCGGAGTATAAGTCGCATCAGTCAAAAAATGCGTCATGAAGAGGAAAAAAACATATATAAGTCGCACTGGAGTATAAGTCGCATTTATTTAGAAATTTATTTCACAAAATCCAAGACCAAGAACAGACATTTAATCTGGAAAGGCAAGTTATTTAACTAACGTTACACAGTAGCACACAGAACAACAGGCTGAGTAGGTGTCCGGTATGTTAACGCAACACATTAACAGTTATTCAGCTAAGTTACACAATAGCATAAAGAACATATACATGGAAGGCGGAATAGGCTAACATAAGCCAGGGAGTCCAACAAGCAAGTTACCAGTAAACAAGTTCACCAAGCTCCCGCGATCTCATTCCACATCACTGAATCCATTGAATTTTCTTCATATGGTATCGCTTCTGAATAACTCCGCCAACTAGAGCGCCCTCTCGCGGCTGTAGCAGTAATGTTTTCTCTTGGTTCATCTCAGTCTGAATTAATTTTGATATATAAGTCGCACCTGAATATAAGTCGCAGGACCAGCCAAACTATGAAAAAAAGTGCGACTTATAGTCCGGAAAATACGGTACGTGGATGCTGTAGCTAGTGTTAATGGCTTATTTACAACTTTAAACATCTAAAAGAAGAGGCGATGGGCTAGGGCAGGTGGAAGACAGGCCTGTTGTTGTGGATTATGCAAAAGAAGTTTTGCAAAATGGACGCTAATGATCGACCAGAGGAGTCATCGGATAAAGAGGCGAAGAGCAGCAAGTTCTACGACTGATCCACAGTGAGTGTAGAGTTTATATGCTTATTCTGTGGAATAAAGTCGGGTGAACGGGGTCGCTGCGTTGTCGCGCTTATCACCGGCGCTAAAATAAGCACTAAAAGGCTCTGTCGCTCTCATGAATTCATTCGCTGCATTGGATCTGTCCATCCCCGGTACCCCACACGAGAGCACGGTGTCGGACCATCCCCGCTCCGCTACGTGCCGTGCCAGATTTTCTTAAAAACGGCCAGATTTTCATCCTAGGTCTTAAATTTCATTTAGTCAGGTCTAAAAAAGTGTTTACCCTTGTTCACTTCCTGAAACATTGAAACACATTGAAAGCTCAGTCAACATGAAGGATGGGGGTGCACCCAAACACTACTAATAAATATAAGCTAATGTGTAAATGTCAGTAATTTATCTTTTTTGACTCATTCTTTTTATAAAAAATTATTTAAAGGCTGAAATATGAGGTTTGTCTTTGTATAAAACCTTTTTTGTCAAAACTTTATTTGAACTTGTACATGTTAGTAGATAAGTAGTATTAGTAGTATAAATGTAGTATTAGTACTTTTTGAACAGGATTCTGTGATAACCGTGATAATTTTGGTCACTTTAATCATCTCATCATTTCCTCTCTAGTTATGATCAACTATGATCAACTGAAATTAACAATAATTGTGTTTTTACAGTACAATATGCAAAAGTACAATTTTCTATTAAAAAAAAATCTACCTCTCCCTCTCTCTCTCACACACACACATCAGATAAGCATAGATAGATAGATAGATAGATAGATAGATAGATAGATAGATAGATAGATAGATAGATAGATAGATAGATAGATAGATAGATAGATAGATACTCTAATGATCCCGAGGTCTAACTAATCTAACTTGCTATCTAACTAAACTAACTATCTATCTAACTTGGATAATGCGTCTTGTAGGTCTTAAATTTCAATCTTCATGGTCTTAAAATGTCTTAAAAAGGTCTTAAATTTGACTTAATGAAACCTGCAGAAACCCTGATTAACAAAACATGTATGAGACTTAATCCTTTATTTACTAGATAATTTTGAAAAATATTAACTTCACATTTTGGTCTATACTTGTATTTTACCTCCCATATATTTAGTGTTTGCACAAATTGGAGATAAATTGGGTCCAAATGTAGAGTAAATGTGTAATAAAAAATAAATATAGGCGTAGGCTACATTACCTATAAACAGTAGTCTCTAAGTTTTCTTTTTCCTTTTAAAGTACCGGATCGATAAGGAGTATCGATAAGAGGAGTAGTATCGATAAATACTTAACGATGCCCATCCCTAACAGTGACAGTATCATAATACTTAGTTTGGGGTTGAACTGGAGTGACAGTCCTATAGACTGTGAAAAACTTGCTCTTCTACAGTATATGGGCTCTTCGACTTGCTCTTTGTGTAACCCGATTTGGCAAACCTCGTCAATAGAGGATGACCACTGTATTGTGTGTTTTAGGTTATCTTTGCCAATAAAATGTATTCAAATCTGAATTACATAACATTGTATTGGCTGTCAATCACGATGGGAGAGTAGACGAGTTACAGCATGTCCACCATATCTTGTGGGGGTTTTGCATTAAGCCATTTGTGGTGCCCTTACCACATTGTGCCTCATATACTGTAAATGTTAGACCCAGTGACAGGCTGGCATAAATGGCTTGCATAATACTAAGTAAGGAGGCCATAATATTTTTGACTCATGGCTGAAGTTAAGTTTCTCCAGCTCTCCCAAGGTTGGCAAAAAAATGCATCTCAAAATGCATCAGATTGATGCTTTTAAAATATGGAATTTTCAAAATGTTCTTCCCGGGGGATCATGCCCCCAGACCCCCCTAAAGGGGTAATATCCTTCTCACCTTTTTCACCCCTGACCCATTTTCATGCCTGAAACGGGCTTGGTAAAAGTCCTGGTTGAGCCACAGAAAGTTCAGGCTCAGGATTTTTTAGACTAAAGGTGAAAGTCTCCCCTACAGCTAATCCAATCAACCTAACGATTCAACGGGCCAGGGGCTCCGAAAGCCATTTGGCCTCCGAAAGGTGAGAATCTCAGTGATCTGACTCATTTAAAACACAATAGAGAAAACAGGACTGGCCGGAAAGGAGACTCTTGCTGGAGACTCAATAATCATCTGAAATCAGTCTACTAAACTTTATCAGTTTATATAGCCTACTATTGCAGTGGAAAAACTAAATTAAACATTAAATACATTTGTAATCCTACACCACCTGGGCATTAGACAATAAATACATCATGCTTCTTTAAATAATGTATACAGTTGTACATAATAATAATGTTCCATTTGAACTAAGATTACAATTTTAACACATAATGAAAATGTGCATGAGTGTCAGATGAATTTATACAGCACAACATCGATGCACCGAAAATATAAACAATTAATTTACTAAATTAAATTAGAACAGAATATACCTTTCTAATAAATAAAAATGCAAAACGAAATAAATCAGAATCAAGTCACAAGATGAGGAGCAAATGTGTGCAAAATGCCTAAAGTGCAGGGGAACATATATTCAAAACACAAGCCAGAAAAATGGAGCGCAACTGGAAGAAAACAAAACTAGAGGTATTTCGCATTTCATGGAAGGAGAGCTCAATTGCATACAGAGAGGCTTTAAAAGCTGCTAGATCTGCTTATTTTTCAACCCTATTAGAAGAAAATAAACAAAACCCTAGGTATTTATTTGAAACAGTGACTAAATTAACGAAAAAGAAAGCTTCAATCCCAGACGTTTCAAGCAGCACAGCAGTAATGACTTTATGAACTTCTTCACTTATAAGATTGATAATATCAGGGAGAAAATTATAACGCAACCGTCTACTACAGTATCGCATCAGGCAGTGCATTGTAGTCTCCCGGAGGAAAAATTTGATTCATTCGTTGCTATAGGAGAGGAAGAATTTACTAAACTCGTTAAATAATCTAAATCTACAACATGTGTGTTAGACCCTATACCGACTAAGATACTGAAAGAGATGCTTCATAGATCCTCTTCTTAATATAATTAATTCATCTTTGTCTCTAGGATACGTACCAAAAATTTTAAGCTGGCTATGATTAAACTGCTTGTTAAAAAAACACAACTTGATCCTACAGAATTAGTCAATTACAGGCCGATCTCGAATCTACCTTATCTGTCAAAGATACTAGAAAAGGCTATATCTTCACAACTGTTCATTTTTTGAAAGAAATGATATCTGTGAGGATTTCTAGTCAGGATTTAGACAGTACCATAGTACTGAGACTGCTCTCATTAGAGTCACAGCACTTGTATGCTGATTGAGGACAGGGTTTTAAAGTAGAAAAGGAAAAAGGTAAAATGCAAGTGTAAAAACAAACATAAGAGAGACAAGGAACAGTTCTGAGACTGAACAGGTGATTTGTACATTTTATTTACAAAAAGAATAAGTAATTTACATACCATTGGGTATAAGTGTTTATCTGTCTTCATATAAAAAAGGTGGTTCCTTGTTTTTTTTGTTTTTTTTTCCTTATTACATTAATGTAAAACAAAAAAATATTTGTTATTTTCTTTTACCATTAACATGTGTATTCTGGTATTTCTTTGGAGTTTGGCAAGTTCATTCATTTAACAAGGTACTGCATGATTTCTAGGAAACTAGAATTAAGAATTGTTTAATTTATTATTTTAGTAAAAGTATTGTGTAATTGGTATAGGGAAAAAGATACTTTACGTTAATTTTCATTTAAAGAAAAAATACCGGACAAATTCACCCTTCACTGCCGGGAATCCAGGTTTCTTTCTTAATTGGGAAACATTAAAATTAACCCCTAGAGTTAAGAAAAGGGTTACATGCAACAGAGATTCTAATTATTGGACAAAAAACTTCCTCACGTAATAATCTAGAATACTGTCTAACACTTGATGGCTGCTCTGTCAATTCTTCGTCGTCGGTTAGGAACCTGGGTGTGTGTGTGTGTGTTCTCATTGATACCAATCTTTCATTTGAAAGTCACATGTCTAGTATCTGTAAAACCACATTTTTCCATCTTAAAAAATATATCTAAATTACGCCATATGCTCTCATTGACAAATGCGGAACAATTAGTTCATGCATCCATGACCTCAAGGCTAGATTATTGTAATGCTCTACTGGGTGGTTGCCCTGCACGCTTAATAAACAAACTACAGCTGGTCCAAAACGCAGCAGCTCGAGTTCTTACCAGAACCAGGAAGTGTGACCATATTAGCCCGGTTCTGTCATCACTGCACTGGCTCCCTATTAAACATCGCATACATTTTAAAATATTGCTGATCACTTACAAAGCACTAAATGGTTTAGCTCCGCAGTACTTGAGTGAGCTCTTAACGCATTATAGTCCTTCGCGTCTATTGCGATCTCAAAATTCCGGCCAGTTGATAATACCTAGAATATCAAAGTCGACTGCTGGCGGTAGATCCTTTTCCTATTTAGCACCAAAACTTTGGAACAGTCTTCTTAACATTGTCCGGGAAGCAGACACACTCTGTCAGTTCAAAGCCAGATTAAAGAGACATCTCTTTGGCCTAGCATACACATAACACATTATAGACTTCTATAATTCAATGTTAGAATTACAATGTTGCAGTTAACAACAGAGCTCAAACTATGTGCTATTTATTTTTAGATATAATAATCAACACTCAGATAAAAAAAATTACTATAAATTGCACATGTGGCAGGTTTTGCTTGCTAAATCTAATTATAAAGTACATTTTCTGGTCCAAGTCATTGGACAGAAATGGAATCATTTACTCAGTGGCTGTTTTTTTCATGACAAATTTATTTAAACATACAATAAATAATACAATTATTAACAGGTTAAGTAAATATAATGAATAGACTAATATAGCGCATATATGAAATGCCTCTCTAAATGCAACACTAAAAGCTGGAGGTAAATGTGAGATATTATTCTCAAGCTGTTTTATTGATATCTTTCCGCAGTTGAAACACTGGTTGAGAGACGTAAACATATCGATCAATTGTCTCTTCTTCTTCTGCACTTTTTACTGTTAGCAAACAGCATTACAGCATGCCTAGTGTCATGCCCCCTTCTGGATTTGAGCCTGGATCGCCTTTGACTTAATGTATTCGTCGAGCGACTGCATGCGCCGAACCATGACATCCGTATCGTACGGTTCTGTGTGAATACATGTACTGTTGCACCCCTAAAATATAGTCACAAACTTGTAATGGTCTCCCACATATTTTTTACAATACTAACTGTCCGTGGTTGGTAGTGATAATAGATGAGAAATATACAGTTTTACACCAGCATACTGATAATGTTTCTTTATTCGACAAAGCCACTAAAGCCTGAACCACTGCCTGAGGCCGCCCTTACATCTCCCTCGCAAAAGCGTTTGCCTTCCCACGAGAAATTTTGCGTTTACTCGCAAATATCTCTGAGGTTTTGCGAGTATCAAAAAGTTTCTTGCGGGAACACAAAAGCATTGAAATATTATTTCCTCCCATCATAATATCCAATTATTAGGGCTATATTTGTGCCTTTAATGAATAAATAAAAATAATGTCTAGTACATTAATGAACCCCTTTCATGGAAAATTCCAGGGACATAATGGATCAAAATCATCATAATCTTGTATAACAGTTGTTTGAACAAAACTCAGTACTTTCTGCCATTACATCTGGGTTTTATATAATTTTTTTTCACTAGATCATTTTTCTTTTATTGATTTACTGAGCACTTTTTTAACTTTAATTTCAGGCCCGATGGATGAGAATGAAGAAGTGAATGAAGTGGAGAAACATCAGAGAAGATCTCAGAAATCTTTCACTTGCACTCAGTGTGGAAAGAGTTTCACACGCAAACAGAAGCTCAATGTTCACATGAGGATCCACACTGGAGAGAAACCGTTCACATGTGATCAGTGTGGGAAGAGTTTCACGTGCAAACCGAATCTCAAGATTCACATGAGGATCCACACTGGAGAGAAACCGTTCACATGTGATCAGTGTGGGAAGAGTTTTGCACATAAAGGAACCCTTAAGTCTCACATGATCATCCACACTGGAGAGAAACCATTCTCATGTGATCAGTGTGGGAAGAGTTTTACACAACAAGGACACCTTAAGTCTCACATGATCATCCACACTGGAGAGAAACTGTATGAATGTGATCAATGTGGTAAAACATTTTTGTGGGCTTCAAACCTGAAGAGACACCTGATAGTTCATTCACAGGAGAAACCACATTCATGTTCTTTGTGTGGAAAGAGTTTTTCACGTCTGCAGGATTTAAAAGGACATCATAAAATACACACTGGTGTAAGAAATCATATGTGCTTTGAGTGTGAGAAGACTTTTATTACAGCTGAAGATTTGAAAAAGCACCAGAGAATTCACACTGGAGAGAAACCTTACAAGTGTTCACACTGCGACAAGAGATTCAATCGGTCAGGACATCTGAAACAACACGAGAGGATCCACACTGGAGAGAAACCGTATCACTGCACTGCATGTGGGAAGAGCTTCACTCAATTATCTGCTCTACACAGTCATACAAAAACTCACATTAAGTAGCTTATCTTCAGTTCCAGCACTTTCAAATGATAAGTGACCATAACGAAAATACGATTACGAAAATAATCAAGAAAACTGATGTATATAAATATCAGTTGAGCCTATGTTTACTTTCTTCACTGACACAGAAACAAATCAAAAGAATATCAGAGAAAGCTCAGCTTTAGGAGGGGAAGAGACAGACCATAGTAAAGAGACTGAGAAAATAAGAAAGAGTGATGGAGATGAAGAGAGAGCAGATATTGACAAACAATCCACTGCCCACTGACATGATTTTAAAGCTATTACTATTTAAAGCTATTACTAAGCTATTACATTGTTTAGCCTTCATATGTCTTGAAATGCACATATGTAAATCAGAGAAATCAAAATTTTCTCGGGGGAGCGATTCTATAACTCTACAGCCCTGGCCACAACGATCGAAAGTATAAACAAAACATTGTCAAAATTTGTCACATTAAATAGTTTATCTTTAAGAACAGCAGTTTCTACTGTGAGATTCACATCAACTCGAAGATGTAGTTCCTTCAAGCAATATCGCATATTAATGTTGCTTAATATAATCTATATGTTTAAAAGTACAACTGTTTTTTTTTTTACTAACTGTACTTGCTCCGGAAGCTGAAGAAGAGGCTGATTGATCTTGTTAGTCAATAAAGAGAGAGATCTGTCTGATTTGCTTCCAATTTGACTTTCTTTTTGTATTTTCTGCACCAAGTATTAAACTTTTATTGTCCATTTTTATTGTCTGCTCCTCCTTCTTGCATCAAGAATAAATAATTTGATAATTTTACTTTAGTTACATCTTAAAGTCATGCTGAGTAGAAATACATAATCATGTTTCTCTTGGTCCCTTCAAAGTTGCATTGGATTTTCTCCTCAGCGTAAAGGTTAAGAGACCCATCTATCACTGGTTTACAAATGTTTGTAGAGTTAGTTTCTAGAGTAAATATATAGGCTTTAATCTGTATCTCGCATCTTCACGAAAGTCGTCGAGGCAGCCCTTGTGCCACTCCGGCAACACGGGGTTCGCATCCTGAACTATCTCAACGACTGGCTGATCCTAGTTCACTCTCGAGACCAGGTTTGCGAACACAGGGACATGGTGCTCTGGCACGGCGCCCGTTTGGGCCTTCGGGTATGCTTGTATGCTTGGCTCTGCACCGTTTCTAGGCGTTGCTCAAGGACCAACACGTAGTAGTCCGTTCAGACAACATGGCGACAGTAGTGTATATCAACCAACAAGGTGGTCTACATTCCCGCCGTATGTCGCAACTCGCCCGCCATCTCCTCCTATGGAGTCAGAAGCATCTGAGGTTGCTTCAAGCCATTCTCATTCCAGGAGAGCTGAACCGTGCGGCCGACAAGCTCTCATGGGTTCAGCCACTTCCTGGAGAATGGAGACTCCATCCCCAGACGGTTCAGCTGATTTGGGAACAGTTTGGCGGTGCACAGGTTGATCTCTTTGCCTCCCTAGACTCTTCTCACTGCCCCTTGTTTTATTCCCTGACAGAGGGGACCCTCGGCATGGATGCACTAGCGCACAGCTGGCCGCGGGGCCTCTGCAAATATGCGTTTCCCCCTGTGATGTGCAAAATCAGGGAGGATGAATGAGCGCAGCTCGCACAAAGAAACTCAGTGAACAACACACTGCCTATAAAATCTTTTATATTTTTAACATGATACTGTTAAGCAACCTCACGCGCCAAGTGCTGTTTCCCGAATACCATCACGATTGAAAATATGACATTGATTTCATACAACAGTTCAATAAACAGTTAAAATTAAGTCACTTAGTGGAACCATTCCCCTTGGCAACAACTTCTCCCTTCTTATATCACCAGTGACATCCATGTTCCCCATTAAATTGTTTTATATTTTGGACAGTGCAGTGATCAACACACAGACAAGATTAAACACACGAACATTCAAGCTTTGTGCATTACTGTTAGACTTTCCTGCTCTAGTTGAATGCATTTATCGACAAATGGTATAAAATAATTCATTTTGGGCTTAGAAGCACCAAACCACTAACCAGCAAGCAGCACATCTGCTTCTCATGTCTGGGGGAAGCCAAATGTGGAAAGGAGACGCTTTAATAATGGGGATACCAACAACATTCCTTTTGGTTGCGCCTTATTGGCCCACCCAGACTTGGTTCTCTGAACTGGTGCTTCTCGTGACAGACCCTTCCTAGCCAATCCCTCAGAGACGGGACACCCTCTGGCACCCACGTCCCGATCTGTGGAACCTGCATGTGTGGGTCCTGGATGGGACGCGTCAGGTTTGAGTACCCTACCACCTCAGGTGGTGGTTACCATCAATTCCGCTAGGGCCCTGTCCACGAGACACACCTATGACTGCATGTCTGTGTAGACTGCGTTGAAATGGAACCTCTTCGTCTCCTGGTGTTCTTCTCGCAGAGAAGACCCCAGAAAATGCACAGTCGGGTCCGTGCTCTCCTTCCTCAAGAATGGTTAGAACGAAGGCTGTCTCCTTCCACCCTGAAGGTTTACGTGGCTGCGATCTCTGCGCACCACGACCTTGTGGAGTCGAAAACGGTGGGACAGCATAACCCAGTCATCAGGTTCCTGAGGGGGGCGAGAAGACTAAGGGCCTGTCCCAATACCTCCCCTTACCCTTGATTTCTGCCCTAACCCTTGTTTTTGCGCGTTCTTGTGTAGGGGTAGGGTGTCCCAATACTCTAAAGAGCAAGGGGGAGTGCTATTCTCCCCTTAAAATCAACCCTCAAAACATAGTTAAAACGAAGTGGAAGATGAAATTACGCAGGATACCTTGCAGACTCAGCAAGCCGGTACATATTTTTAAAAAAGATGGCGGATACTGCTGGAAAGGAACAATTGAATTGTAGAAATATTTTCGCAAATAAGCATGATACATGTTAAATATACATCTGATCTGGGTAGTTCATCTAATTTTATTTTCGATTTTGGCTTCCAAGGATTATAAAAAGAAGATGTGAGGTAAAACTATTAAAAACTGGCGCGCGTTCGGAAACGGACTGCAACTAGACAAGCAAACTATACTTTGGGTTTCATGTGCGCGTCTAAACGATCAAATACAGATAAAAATATGGCTAAATGACCGGTTTGGAGATTCATTTTAGCACAGTTTATGTCTTAAATGGGAGTTAGTTGTGGAATAGTTGGGAGAAAATGTGTATTATTAGATCTGCATTCGGTCTTAAAGTGGCAGCGTCTAAATTTTCTGAATGAAAGTAGTAGTAGTAGTAGTAGACACGTCGACGCTGTGCGTGATATAGTGAGGTTGGCTGCGTGTGCTGTAGTAACGAAAATAACGACTTTATCCAACTATTAGTGTTCTTCAATATGGGCCTCTGACGAGAGTTCACGGGAGCGCCACGACGCATGCGTGAGAACTGAGATTACGGCGTTCTTCTTCTTCGCTCTACAGCGTGCGTCTTCCTCTGCTTATAAACAGACCGTTTTGCGCTTCCGGCAATGTCGGGACGTCATCTTGTACATAGATATCATATTATTATATGATATCTATGATCTTGTACAGTAAATGGCGGTAAAACTCCTAAGGAGTGAGCAGCCAGTAACAATAGAAGAAGAACGCCGTAAGCTCAGTTCTCGCGCATGCGTCGTGGCGCTCCCGTGAACTCTCGTCAGAGGCCCACATTGAAGAACACTAATAGTTGGATAAAGTCATTATTTTTGTTGTTTTTCCGCACAAAAAGTATTGTCGTCGCATGATAAACGTAATGTAGAGCCACTGTAGTCACTTTGACTATTTTAACGATGTTTTTAATAACTTTTCTGGGCCGACGAGTTTCGGTCCCTCTGAAAGCCTATGGAGAAGTGAGACAGCCGTCAGATTTCATCAAAAATATCTTAATTTGTGTTCCGAAGATGAACGAAAGACTTACATGGTTGGAACAACATGAGGGTGAGTAATTACTGACAGAATTTTCTTTTTTGGGTGAACTAACCCTTTAATAGCCGAGTTTCCAATGTCGGGCCAGTGCGAGCCAGGGCTTTAAACGGGCCGTGCCGGGCTAATAGCACCGGGCCTGCGTTTCCACTGTCGGCCCGGAAGCTCCACAGCGCTTCACTAAAACACGCCCGTAACACGCCTCACTGGAACAATGTCACACTAACCCATCATTTCACCAACAAATAGAAGTTTTATGAGAAAACTAATCAAATATCACTGGAAACAGCATTGAAAACAAACATGATAAAAGCGGCCGTTTGCTGGCATTTCTTTTTGTTTACTTGAATATTTAAAACCCAAGCATCGATGTTTTACCACAGGTTTACAATAAAAAGTGATACATTGATCATAATGAATTCGTTTGTCAAAATTGGTCACTCAGAAATAAATTACCGTTAGGTCTATTTCACAAAAGAAAGAGGACACACTTACTTCAGTCACGTCTGTTTCTTTATCTGGTAGATACAGGACATATTTACATCACATTTAGAAAGAATGATCATTTCTAGAAATATATGCCATACGACCTGAGGAGCTTTAGCACTCTCTCGACTCCCAGACAGATATTTTCAGTCAGAAACAGAGGAAGCTCCCGAAAAAAAAGTTGCTTTATTTTATGATAGTCCATTATACACAGACGATACGTAGGCTACTGACAGATAAAAAAAAAAACCTTTTTTTTACTAAGCGTATTACTATGGTAACGATTAGTGCGCATAGTCTTTTGCATCACAAACAGAAGGCATTCAAACATGAACGCGAGTTAAATCATTTTAAATGTCTTTAATGCTGACAGAATCATCTGGCGCTGGCGTCTCCTGACGGTAAACTCCGCCTCTGTTGGTAACCACTCCTCTAGCCCGAGCTGGCCCGCTTTGGCCCAAGGTATTCGACGGGCCAGAAATCCTGGCCGTTGGCCCCGAGTAGGCCCCGGGTAAGCCCCGATCAAGCCCCGAAAGTGACAGTGGAAATGCGACTGGCCCTGGCACGCACTAGCACGGCCCGGCCCGGCCCGGCCCTGGCCCGACGGTCGAAGCGCGGATAATGATATGACGCCTAGTGTGCTGGCTTTGGCATGCGTTTGTATATAAAATAAATAAGATCGTGGAGAGGACGCAGCCCTGGGGCAGGGTATCCGCGGGGTCTTGAAAAGTATTAAAAGGTGATAAATCAATTTTGGGAAAATTAAGACCCTTAAAAAGTATTAAAAAGTCTTATCACGGCTTTATAAAGTCTTAAATTTTGATTTTTTTTTTTCTGAATTAGCTGTCCAACAGTTTGAGTCCCAAGTGTGTGAATTTAGTCATTTTTATTAAAAAAACCAACAGGTACATAAAAAACGTCTCGGTTACGGATGTAACCCTCGTTCCCTGAGTGGGAACGGAGACGTTACGTCGGATGACGACGATTGGGGTTTCGCTTAGAAGCCTATCACCTTCAAGTATTAGAAAACGAGCCAATGGCAATGAAATGCCATGGGTCTGCGGAATTTGCCTAGCGCAACTCCGCCCGCCGCAGGGGGTATATAAGGAAGTACGCTAGCACAATGCAGACATGCCTTCGCTGAGGAGCCGAGACTGGCCCCAGGCGTTTTTCAGCGGTACAGCGGAAGTGGCAGGAAGACGTAACGTCTCCGTTCCCACTCAGGGAACGAGGGTTACATCCGTAACCGAGACGTTCCCTTTCGTGGTCACTCCGAGTTACGTCGGATGACGACGATTGGGGTTCCAGTCTAATCACGCCACCTCGGCTGTCTTCCAGTGCCCTGCGTAAGTCTGAGCTCCCTGTTGTGAGACTAGCACGAACGAAGGAGTCCTACTTAACACAGGGATACCAAGGTAAACTGGGGAGCATATCTCAGAGAGAAGTATGCAATTACGCCCAGCCATTGATGGGGGGGACTTAGAATACACATATGGCCAGAGGCTGCATATGGAAGATCACTGGGGTGTCCAGCCGCAGGTGGAATTTTTAAACCCCAGGGGTGGCAAGGGTGGCTTGCCAAGGGAAAGACACACGCTCACAAGGAGACTTACAGCGGAATACACATGTGGGGGTCGCCCAGAGGGGGGACCATGCACATGGTGGCACCTAGTCAAGCGCAAAAGCTGAGCATGGAATTTGGCATAACTCAGGCGTTGACGTCAGCAGTGCTGGAGGAAACTCAGAGCTTATCAGACTCACCTGAGGAAAATATCGCACGTATCCCGTCCGTGGAGAGGAATGGCGAGCAAGCGAAGACACCTGAGCAGAATCTAGCACCGGCTGGTTGAAGCGAGTACATGAGAAGAAACTGGCTCTACTCGGAGATTATAGAATCTCGCGAATGTGTTGGGTGTCGCCCAGCCTGCAGCTCTACAAATGTCTGTTAGCGAGGCGCCATGCGCTAGAGCCCAAGAGGAAGCCACACTACGTGTGGAGTGAGCTTTCACACCAAGGGGGCACGGACGACCTTGCTGCTGGTATGCCAAAGCAATGGTATCCACTATCCAGTGAGACAACCTTTGCTTTGAGAGAGCCTTTCCCTTCAGCTTCCCACCATGACAGACAAAGAGCTGGTCTGAGGTCCTAAAACACTGCATTCTGTCTACATAAGCACGGAGGGCGCGTACTGGACAGAGCAGTGCCAAGGCTGGGTCTGCCTCCTCCGAGGGCAGCGCTTGCAGGTTCACTACCTGGTCTCGAAAGGGTGTGGTAGGAACCTTGGGCACATATCCAAGCCGGGGTCTCAGGATCACGTGAGAGTCAGCCGGCCCGAATTCCAGGCACGCTTCGTCAACCGAAAATGCCTGCAGGTCCCCTACCCTCTTGATGGAGGCCAATGCAACCAGGAGCGCTGTCTTCATTGACAGGAACTTAAGCTCCACTGATTGCAAAGGCTCAAATGGAGCGCTCTGCAGGGCAGTTAGAACCACTGAGAGGTCCCAAGAGGGAACGAGGGGAGGACGAGGAGGATTTAGTCTCCTCGCTCCCCTCAGGAACCTGACGATCAGGTCGTGCTTTCCCAGAGACTTACCATCGACTGCTTCGTGATGTGCGGCAATGGCGGCAACATACACTTTCAGGGTGGAGGGAGACAGCCTTCGCTCCAACCCTTCTTGCAGGAAGGAAAGCACGACACTGATGGGGCATTTCGTGGGTTCTTGATGTTTAGAAGAACACCAGTTGACGAAGAGGTTCCACTTCAACGCATAGGCATGTCTCGTGGACGATGCTCTAGCGGAAGTGATGGTAGCCACCACCGCAGGTGGTAGGGTACTCAAACCTGCCTCGTCCCGTCCAGGAGCCACACGTGGAGGTTCCAAAGATCGGGACGAGGGTGCCATAAGGTGCCCCGTCCCTGAGAAAGGAGGTCCTTCCTCAGAGGAATTGGCCAGGGAGGTGCTGTCGCGAGGAGTACTAGTTCGGAGAACCAGGTCCGGTTGGGCCAATATGGGGCAACCAGAATGACCTGCTCCTCGTCCTCCCTGATCTTGCGCAAGGTCTGCGCAAGGAGGCTCACTGGGGGAAACGCATACTTGCGTAGGCCCCGCGGCCAGCTGTGCGCCAGTGCATCCGTGCCGAGCGTGCCCTCGGTCAGGGAATAAAACAGGTCGCAGTGGGACGAGTCGTGGGAGGCAAACAGGTCTACCTGTGCGTCGCCGAACTGATCCCAAATCAGCTGGACCGTCCGGGGATGGAGTCGCCAATCTCCAGCGAGAGGCCGAACTCGAGACAGCTCGTCGGCCGCCTGGTTCAGGTGTCCCGGGATATAAATGGCTCGAAGCGACCTCAGATGCTTCTGACTCCATATGAGGAGGTGGCGAGCGAGTTGCGACATACGGCGGGAGCGTAGACCACCTTGTTGGTTGATGTACGCTACTGTTGCGGTATTGTCTGATCGGACTAGTACGTGCTGACCCCTGAGCAACGCCCGGAAGCGGTGCAGGGCGAGACGTACAGCCAGCAACTCGAGGCAATTGACATGCCAAAGGCGCTGGGGTCCTGTCCAGGAGCCCGTGGCAGCATGACCATTGCACATGGCGCCCCAGCCCGTGTTGGAGGCATCTGTTGATACAACAACATGCCGGGAAACTCGTTCTAAGGGCACTCCGGCCTGTAGAAAATTGAGGTTCGCCCACGGGGTGAAGGTCTGACGGCAGGCTGGAGTCACTGGGACTTGGAGCGTTGCCGTGTTGCCATGCCCACCTCGGGACTCGATCGCGAAGCCAAAGCTGAAGCGGTCTCATATGAAGCAATCCCAGCGGCGTTACTGCGGCTGCGGATGCCATATGCCCCAGGAGCCTCTGAAAAAGTTTCAGTGGAACCGCACTCTTGCCCTCGAACTGACGAAGACAAGTCAGCAGTGACTGCGCGCGCTCGCTCGTAAGCTGCGCGCACATGGCGACCGAGTCGATCTCCATACCGAGAAAAGAGATCCTCTGCACGGGGCAGAGTTTGCTCTTCTCCCAGTTGACCCGAAGGCCCAGACGAACTAGGTGCCGGAGCACTAGGTCCCTGTGTTCGCAAACCTGGTCTCGAGAGTGAGCTAGGATCAGCCAGTCGTCGAGATAGTTCAGGATGCGAACCCCGTGTTCCCGGAGGGGAACAAGGGCTGCCTCGACGACCTTCGTAAAGACGCGAGGAGACAGGGCTAGTCCGAAAGGGAGAACCGCGTACTGGTATGCCTGCCCCTCGAAAGCAAACCGTAGAAACGGTCTGTGTCGAGGTAAAATGGAGACATGGAAGTAGGCGTCCTTCAGGTCGATCGCTGCAAACCAATCCTGCGGCCGCACACACTGGAGGATGTGTTTGGCCGTTAGCATCTTGAACGGCAGCCTGTGAAGGGAGCGGTTCAAGACGCGCAGGTCGAGGATTGGCCGTAACCCACCGGACTTCTTGGGTACAATGAAGTAAGGGCTGTAGAAGCCGGACTTCATTTCGGCTGGAGGGACAATCTCGATCGCACCCTTCGCCAGTAGGGTGGCGACCTCCGCTCTCATGACAGGGCCATTGCCACCGACCATAGTGAAGCGGACTCCCCTGAAGCGGGGAGGAGATCTCGCGAACTGAATCGCGTAGCCGAGCCTGATGGTTCTCGCGACCCAGCGGGACAGTCTGGGAAGCTCTAGCCAGGCTTCCAGAAAGTGCACCAGCGGGGTCATACGAACTACAGACGTACCGTCGGTGGGGCAGCGAGGCGGAATGACCGGCACCGGCGAGGGTGGCATAGCGGCCCTGTGCGGGGGCACGGTCATTAACCGCGTCCTGCCAGAGGAGGCCAGGGGAGGGCGCGCGTCCCACGGGGGCGTGCTCTGGCAGGGGTCTGGCGACAGAGGGGGATGAGAGGAGCGAGGCCCGTGGGCGGCGCGTGCTGTCATCCCGCACCTCTGGGACAGAGGAGGGCGGCAGTGGCGGGACCCGAGGGTGGCGCGCACTGCGGCCCTCAGACTCTGTCGGCTCAGGATTGGGGAATTCAATTCTGTCTTCAACCACATCAAAGTACTGCTCGTCGTTGGACGTAGTGTGTCTGCTTCCCGGACAATGTTAGGAAGACTGTTCCAAAGTTTTGGTGCTAAATAGGAAAAGGATCTACCGCCAGCAGTCGACTTTGATATTCTAGGTATTATCAACTGGCCGGAATTTTGAGATCGCAATAGACGTGAAGGACTATAATGCGTTAAGAGCTCGCTCAAGTACTGCGGAGCTAAACCATTTAGTGCTTTGTAAGTAATCAGCAATATTTAAAAATGTATGCGATGTTTAATAGGGAGCCAGTGCAGTTTTGACAGAACAATAACAATTAAACAAAATAACAAAAAACAAAAGCATTACAATAATCTAGCCTTGAGGTCATGAATGCATGAACTAATTGTTCCGCATTTGTCAATTAGAGCATATGGCGTAATTTAGAGATATTTTTTAAGATGGAAAAATGCGGTTTTACAGATACTAGACATGTGACTTTCAAATGAAAGATTGGTATCAATGAGAACACACACACACACACCCAGGTTCCTAACCGACGACGAAGACTTGACTGAGCAGCCATCAAGTGTTAGACAGTATTCTAGATTATTACGTGAGGAAGTTTTTTGTCCAATAATTAGAATCTCTGTTGTATGTAACCCTTTTCTTAACTCTAGGGGTTAATTTTAATGTTTCCCAATTAAGAAAAAAACCTGGATTCCCGGCAGTGAAGGGTGAATTTGGCCAGTATTTTTTCTTTAAATGAAAATTAACGTAAAGTATCTTTTTCCCTATACCAATTACACAATACTTTTACTGCAGTTCATGCAGTACCTTGTTAAATGAATGAACTTGCCAAACTCCAAAGAAATACCAGAATACACATGTTAATGGTAAAAGAAAATAACAAATATTTTTTTGTTTTACATTAATGTAATAAGGAAAAAAAACAAAAAAAACAAGGAACCACCTTTTTTATATGAAGACAGATAAACACTTATACCCAATGGTATGTAAATTACTTATTCTTTTTGTAAATAAAATGTACAAATCACCTGTTCAGTCTCAGAACTGTTCCTTGTCTCTCTTATGTTTGTTTTTACACTTGCATTTTACCTTTTTCCTTTTCTACTTTAAAACCCTGTCCTCAATCAGCATACAAGTGCTGTGACTCTAATGAGAGCTGTCTCAGTACTATGGTACTGTCTAAATCCTGACTAGAAATCCTCACAGATATCATTTCTTTCAAAAAATGAACAGTTGTGAAGATATAGCCTTTTCTAGTATCTTTGACAGATAAGGTAGATTTGAGATCGGCCTGTAATTGACTAATTCTGTAGGATCAAGTTGTGTTTTTTTAACAAGCAGTTTAATAATAGCCAGCTTAAAATTTTTTGGTACATATCCTAGTGACAAAGATGAATTAATTATATTAAGAAGAGGATCTATGAAGCATCTCTTTCAGTATCTTAGTCGGTATAGGGTCTAACATACATGTTGTCGATTTAGATTATTTAACGAGTTTAGTAAATTCTTCCTCTCCTATAGCAACGAATGAATCAAATTTTTCCTCCGGGAGACTACAATGCACTGCCTGATGCGATACTGTAGTAGACGGTTGCGTTATAATTTTCTCCCTGATATTATCAATCTTATAAGTGAAGAAGTTCATAAAGTCATTACTGATGTGTTGCTTGAAACATCTGGGATTGAAGCTTTCTTTTTCGTTAATTTAGTCACTGTTTCAAATAAATACCTAGGGTTTTGTTTATTTTCTTCTAATAGGGTTGAAAAATAAGCAGATCTAGCAGCTTTTAAAGCCTCTCTGTATGCAATTGAGCTCTCCTTCCATGAAATGCGAAATACCTCTAGTTTTGTTTTCTTCCAGTTGCGCTCCATTTTTCTGGCTTGTGTTTTGAATATATATTCCCCTGCACTTTAGGCATTTTGCACACATTTGCTCCTCATCTTGTGACTTGATTCTGATTTATTTCGTTTTGCATTTTTATTTATTAGAAAGGTATATTCTGTTCTAATTTAATTTAGTAAATTAATTGTTTATATTTTCGGTGCATCGATGTTGTGCTGTATAAATTCATCTGACACTCATGCACATTTTCATTATGTGTTAAAATTGTAATCTTAGTTCAAATGGAACATTATTATTATGTACAACTGTATACATTATTTAAAGAAGCATGATGTATTTATTGTCTAATGCCCAGGTGGTGTAGGATTACAAATGTATTAAATGTTTAATTTAGTTTTTCCACTGCAATAGTATATAAACTGATAAAGTTTAGTAGACTGATTTCAGATGATTATTGAGTCTCCAGCAAGAGTCTCCTTTCCGGCCAGTCCTGTTTTCTCTATTGTGTTTTAAATGAGTCAGATCACTGAGATTCTCACCTTTCGGAGGCCAAATGGCTTTCGGAGCCCCTGGCCCGTTGAATGGTTAGCTTGATTGGATTAGCTGTAGGGGAGACTTTCACCTTTTGTCTAAAAAATCCTGAGCCTGAACTTTCTGTGGCTCAACCAGGACTTTTACCAATCCCGTTTCAGGCATGAAAATGGGTCAGGGGTGAAAAAGGTGAGAAGGATATTACCCCTTTAGGGGGGTCTGGGGGCATGATCCCCCGGGAAGAACATTTTGAAAATTCCATATTTTAAAAGCATTAATCTGATGCATATTTTGAGATGCATTTTTTTGCCAACCTTGGGAGAGCTGGAGAAACTTAACTTCAGCCATGAGTCAAAAATATTATGGCCTCCTTACTTAGTATTATGCAAGCCATTTATGCCAGCCTGTCTCTGGGTCTAACATTTACAGTATATGAGGCACAATGTGGTAAGGGCACCACAAATGGCTTAATGCAAAACCCCCACAAGATATGGTGGACATGCTGTAACTCTTTTACTCTCCCATCGTGATTGACAGCCAATACAATGTTATGTAATTCAGATTTGAATACATTTTATTGGCAAAGATAACCTAAAACACACAATACAGTGGTCATCCTCTATTGACGAGGTTTGCCAAATCGGGTTACACAAGAGCAAGTCGAAGAGCCCATATACTGTAGAAGAGCAAGTTTTTCACAGTCTATAGGACTGTCACTCCAGTTCAACCCCAAACTAAGTATTATGATACTGTCACTGTTAGGGATGGGCATCGTTAAGTATTTATCGATACTACTCCTCTTATCGATCCGGTACTTTAAAACGAAAAAGAAAACTTAGATAGAGACTATTGTATATAGGCAATGTAGCCTAGGCCTATATTTATTTTTTATTACACATTTACTCTACATTTGGACCCAATTTATCTCCAATTTGTGCAAACACTTAATATATGGGAGGTAAAATACAAGTATAGACCAAAATGTGAAGTTAATGTTTTTCAAAATTATCTAGTAAATAAAGGATTAAGTCTCATACATGTTTTGTTAATCAGGGTTTCTGCAGGTTTCAGTAAGTCAAATTTAAGACCTTTTTAAGACATTTTAAGACCATGAAGATTGAAATTTAAGACCTACAAGACGCATTATCCAAGATAGTTAGGTAGATAGTTACCTCGGGATCATTAGAGTATCTATCTATCTATCTATCTATCTATCTATCTATCTATCTATCTAGGCTTATCTGATGTGTGCGTGTGTGAGAGAGAGGGAGAGGTAGATTTTTTTTAATAGAAAATTGTACTTTTGCATATTATACTGTAAAAACACAATTATTGTTAATTTTAGTTGATCATAGTTGATCATAACTAGAGAGGAAATGATGAGATGATTAAAGTGACCAAAATTATCACGGTTATCACAGAATCCTGTTCAAAAAGTACTAATACTACATTTATACTACTAATACTACTTATCTACTAAAATGTACAAGTTCAAATAAAGTTTTGACAAAAAAGGTTTTATACAAAGATAAACCTCATATTTCAGCCTTTAAATAATTTTTTATAAAAAGAATGAGTCAAAAAAGATAAATTACTGACATTTACACATTAGCTTATATTTATTAGTAGCTAGTGTTTGGGTGCACCCCCATCCTTCATGTTGACTGAGCTTTCAATGTGTTTCAATGTTTCTGGAAGTGAACGAGGGTAAACACTTTTTTAGACCTGACTAAATGAAATTTAAGACCTAGGATGAAAATCTGGCCGTTTTTAAGAAAATCTGGCACGGCACGTAGCGGAGCGGGGATGGTCCGACACCGTGCTCTCGTGTGGGGTACCGGGGATGGACAGATCCAATGCAGCGAATGAATTCATGAGAGCGACAGAGCCTTTTAGTGCTTATTTTAGCGCCGGTGATAAGCGCGGCGACGCAGCGACCCCGTTCACCCGACTTTACTCCACAGAATAAGCAAAACTCTACACTCACTGTGGATCAGTCGTAGAACTTGCTGCTCTTCGCCTCTTTATCCGATGACTCGTCTGGTCGATCATTAGCGTCCATTTTGCAAAACTTCTTTTGCATAATCCACAACAACAGGCCTGTCTTCCACCTGCCCTAGCCCATCACCGCTTCTTTTAGATGTTTAAAGTTGTAAATAAGCCATTAACACTAGCTACAGCATCCACGTAGTCATTGTTTTGGTTTCCGAGAGAAGCACGTTAGAGCGAGGCTGCGTGTGAGATGTATTCAGGGACCGTAAGAAGTGCGGGAAAGGCGAGTTTTTTTCACAAATGCGCGGAAAATCGGGACAAATATATAACAGTCGAGTTCTCCAGCGGGTGGCAATAGTGGTGACAGGTAGGTTGAAGGGGACCAGTGTGTTATTCAAGTCTCCGACTGTAATTTGCAGCCTGATAAATACATTTTGCCTGCGCTGGAGGCCGGACCTGCCCTCATGCCGGAATACTTTAAGCCCTGAATTAGGCTGTGTAGTTGACATGGAGATAAGACGTCGGAGCGCAAAAATGTGGTTTCTCCTGTCCAACAACAACCAGACCGTTATTTCCGGCGTGATGATCGAGTCTGTCCCAAAAATACCTCTCAATGCGCCCTCGTGGACTCACGCCAAGGGCCCTATAGGTGTGCGCTACATGACGTCACCAAAGTGTGGACTCTGAGGAGGTCCACAAGTCCGGAGTGTGCCATTTGGGACAGGGCCATGATGTTTTCAAGTTTTCCCTGGTGTCTGCGCACGCAGTGAGTGGGCGCGGCCAATTTGATAATTTTTCGTCTTGACGTCACAACAAAAAGGAAAATGACTCATTGGAAAAACGATTCATTAAATTGACTCAGAGTCGACTCCTACTTTTGAGAGACAATAACTTTTTTTACGGTGAACTTTCATATATAAAACTTTGCAGGATGTTTTTGTTCACTTAGCTCTATGTTACACACTACATGAAATAACATAATAGGTGCCCTTTAATGTTCTTCAGCCTCACTAATGAAGAATCAGGAATAAACACCAACCTCTTTGTTCTTCAGTGTGTTTCATTCTGCAGTGTTCTGGATCTCTCATGTTCTCACTGTCCTTCAATAAACTCTGTCTTTGCAGATTTCAGCTCTTCCTGATGCTCGTCTTCACTTGTAGCTGATGGGAATATTCCAGCATTTATTGGGGAATTGCAGTGGGAGGAGCTTCACTGGAGGAGGGGCTTACCTGAAGGAGGAGGAGCTTACCTGAAGGAGGAGGAGCTTCACTGAAGGAGGAGGAGCAGATCTGACAAAATCAAGAAGAAATAACTTAGTGAGTAAAAAAAAAAAAAGTCCATACACTTTAAGTATTTATGGTCACATTATAAAAAAATTAAGAATAAAAAAAAAAGATTAAAACAAAAATATACTTACAGGTTTGCAAAAAACAAATGACGCACCAATACAGTTAACTCAACTTTTTTTGTTTATTGTGTTGCATATGAAACATGGTTCATCACAGATTATTGAAATAAAAGCCATTATGAAACTTACCTATATCTTGTAGATGTCACAATAGCTGATCGTATCGTTTGCTCAAATCTGTTGACAATAAAATTAGCTTAATGTGTCAATTCACAGATCTGAAGACATCAGCATAATGAATGAGGAGAAAACAGGATCTATTGATGTGAAATAAAGAGGCTTTTCAGCTGCTCTGATAATAGTGATGAGCCATAGACTATCAATACTCATTCAACAAGAATGTAGAGAATACAAGAATGATACAGTAAAATATAACAACAGTAATATAAATGTAAATATAAAGGAAGCCGCTGATGACATTATAACCCTTGTAATTTGTCCACATGAATCCGATTCCCTAATAGCTTCATAACAACAAAGAAGTTCGCTAACATCTTACCGTTTTGTATGGGAAAAGAAAGACACACGATGAAAACTTTTCTGAAAAGACCCCGTAAAATGTTGAGTAAACTTTATAGTACAGTTACGAGATTTAACGTGTGAACTGTTTACCTCAGGAGACGCGCGACCGCGAAAGTGGTGACGTCATCACCGCGAGACGAAATAAATGATAGATTATGAAAAACTCATTTTTAAGCATAACTTTTCTCCACTCAACTCTGTGATTTGGAACAAAAAAATATATATTACGTTTAAAAATAAATCTTTAATTTACAGAAACTGGTACAATAACGGTATAATTTTGGTCAGACAGTTATAAGAATAACGAACATCTCTTTACTGTGAATTCCTTAATCATTATAAGATCCCTGTAACTACTAAAGAGTTTGCTGTAGTATTTGATGCCATTAGCAATTTTTATCAGGCATGTTTTTTAGAAGTATATTCTGCTCACCAAGGCTGCATTTAAAAAACAGTAATATTGTGAAATTGTATTAGAATTAAAAAAAAAAGAATAAAATATGTGAATATATAGTAAAGTATAATTTGTTCCTGAGACCAAAGCTGAATTTTAGCATAATTACTCCAGTCTTCAGTGTCACATGATCCTTCAGAAATCATTCTAATATGATGATTTGATGCTCAAATTTTTTTTCAGGATTCTTTGATTAATAGAAAGTTACAAATAACAGAAATATAAATCTTTTGTAATATTAATCACTACCGTTCAAAAGTTTGGGATCAGTAAGAAATTGTATTTATGTTTTGGCTGGGGAAAGAAATAAAATAAATCAATGGGAAATCAATGAATCCCTAAAATGGGATCATCAACATGTGAAAAACTACTCAAACCCAAAATCGTATCAATTTATTTAGAGATTTCTGTAACTTATCCAACCATACACAAAACAGATCAGACATCCTAGAAATGCATGCTTACTCAAAATGACATTGCACTAAACATGATGCAAGTAGTTTTACATTTTGTTTAGCCAGAAAACTAACATATCTAGCATGAAGTTTTGTTCTAGCATTAGCCTTACCTAAAGTTTTCATAGCCATACTTGCACCACTTAAATCATTGTCAAGGACACAGCCAAGAAAATTAACACTATTTCTGTTTGATATTACACAATCCCCTACCTTGACACACAGGTTAGGAACCTTGTTCAGTTTACTTTTAGACTCACATAACATGATCCCGTTTCTTACCTAAATGCAATAAGAGTTTATTTTCAGAGAGCCAGTCTCTTACTTTATAAAACTCCTCATATCACTTGTATTTTACCTCCATCAATCTGCTTCCTTATAAAATCTGTTAAAATACAAAAAGAAAGTAAAACTGGAAACAAATAAGACAGATCTCTCTCTTTATTGACTAACAAGATAATAAAGCATCTCAATCAGCCTCTTCTTCAGCTTCCTGAGCAAGAACAGTTAGTAAAAAAAGTAAAAAAAAAACACTTGTACTTTTAAGCAAAATGATATATGCGATATTGCTCTTTGGGGAGGAACTTTATCTTTGAGTTGATGTGAATCTCACAGTTAAATATAAACTATTTAATGTGACAAATGTTGACAATGTTTCTTTTATACTGTCGATGGTTGTGGCCAGGGCTGTAGAGTTCTAGAATCACCGGTGTCCCAGATATGAGGTAGTTCAGGGGGTTTGGGGTCATAAACATAAGCTCAACTGATATTTATATACATCAGTTTTCCTGATTATTTTTGTCGGTTGTTTATCATTTCTATCCTAAAATAGCTGTCAAATATGAAATGTTTAGTTTAGCTATATTTGATCTCACACTTCATGACGGTTAACTGAAGGCTAGATCATGCGCTCAGCAGCTTCTGTGAACATAAAGCCTGTCTACTTTAATTTGATTGGTCATCTCAATATTCTGATGTTGATGAGCGGCGACAGACCGCAGAGCTCAGACGAGAAGATCTTGGAGCTGTGCAATATCCTTGCAGCACTAAAGTAGAGTTAATACTATATTAGAGAATTATTTCACAACCTTTGTTATATACACCTCAGAAATATACTGAAGTCTGGAGCTCGGTGACTTCATAACTGGCTACAGCCGTGGTTGAGGCTGGTTTAGACAAACTAATAGGAAAGAGAGGTGGCATCACACTTGAAAGTGCTGGAACTGAAGATAAGCTACTTAATGTGAGTTTTTGTATGAGTGTGTAGAGTAGATAATTGAGCGAAGCTCTTCCCACATGCAGTGCAGTGATACGGTTTCTCTCCAGTGTGGATCCTCTCATGTGATTTCAGATGTCCTGACCGATTGAATCTCTTGTCGCAGTGCGAACACTTGTAAGGTTTCTCTCCAGTGTGAATTCTCTGGTGCTGTTTCAAATCTCCAGCTGTGATAAAAGTCTTCCCACACTCAAAGCACATATGATTTTTTACACCAGTGTGTATTTTCTGATGTCCTTGTAAATCCTGCAGACGTGAAAAACTCTTTCCACACAAAGAACATGAATGTGGTTTCTCCTGTGAATGAACTGTCATGTGGCTCTTCAGGCCTGAAGCCCTCAAAAATGTTTTACCACATTGATCACATTCATGCAGTTTCTCTCCAGTGTGGATGATCATGTGAGACTTAAGGTGTCCTTGTTGTGTAAAACCCTTCCCACACTGATCACATGAGAACGGTTTCTCTCCAGTGTGGATGATCATGTGTTTCTGAAGGGTTCCTTGTTGTGTAAAACTATTTCCACATTGCTCACATGTGAACGGTTTCTCTCCAGTGTGGATCCTCATGTGAACATTGAGATTACGTTTGCATGTGAAACTCTTTCCACACTGAGTGCAAGTGAAAGATTTCTGAGATCTTCTTTGATGTTTCTCCACTTCATTCACTTCTTCATTCTCATCCATCGGGCCTGAAACTAAAGTTAAAAAAGTGCTCAGTAAATCAATAAAAGAAAAATGACGTAGTGAAAAATATATATAAAACCCAGATGTAATGGCAGAAAGTACTGAGTTTTGTTCAAACAACTGTTATACAAGATTATGATGATTTTGATCCATTATGTCCCTGGAATTTTCCATGAAAGGGGTTCATTAATGTACTAGACATTATTTTTATTTATTCATCAAAGGCACAAATATATAGAGCCCCTAATAATTGGATATTATGATGGGAGGAAATAATATTTCAATGCTTTTGTGTTCCCGCAAGAAACTTTTTGATACTCGCAAAACCTCAGAGATATTTGTGAGTAAACGCAAAATTACACGTGGGAAGGCAAACGCTTTTGCGAGGGAGATGTAAGGGCGTCCTCAGGCAGTGGTTCAGGCTTTAGTGGCTTTGTCGAATATAGAAACATTATCAGCATGCTGGTGTAAAACTGTATATTTCTCATCTATTATCACTACCAACCACGGACAGTTAGTATTGTAAAAAAAATGTGGGAGCGCATTGCAAGTTTGTGACTATATTTTAGGGGTGCAACAGTACATGTATTCACACAGAACCGTTCGGTACGGATGTCATGGTTCGGCGCATGCAGTCGCTCGACGAATACATTAAGTCAAAGGCGATCCAGGCTCAAATCCAGAAGGGGGCATGACACTAGGCATGCTGTAATGCTGTTTGCTAACAGTAAAAAGTGCAGAAGAAGAAGAGACAATTGATCGATATGTTTACGTCTCTCAACCAGTGTTTCAACTGCGGAAAGATATCAATAAAACAGCTTGAGAATAATATCTCACATTTACCTCCAGCTTTTAGTGTTGCATTTAGAGAGGCATTTCATATATGCACTATATTAGTCTATTCATTATATTTACTTAACCTGTTAATAATTGTATTATTTATTGTATGTTTAAATAAATTTGTCATGAAAAAAACAGCCACTGAGTAAATGATTCCATTTCTGTCCAATGACTTGGACCAGAAAATGTACTTTATAATTAGATTTAGCAAGCAAAACCTGCCACATGTGCAATTTATAGTAATTTTTTTTATTTGAGTGTTGATTATTATATCTAAAAATAAATAGCACATAGTTTGAGCTCTGTTGTTAACTGCAACATTGTAATTCTAACATTGAATTATAGAAGTCTATAATGTGTTATGTGTATGCTAGGCCAAAGAGATGTCTCTTTAATCTGGCTTTGAACTGACAGAGTGTGTCTGCTTCCCGGACAATGTTAAGAAGACTGTTCCAAAGTTTTGGTGCTAAATAGGAAAAGGATCTACCGCCAGCAGTCGACTTTGATATTCTAGGTATTATCAACTGGCCGGAATTTTGAGATCGCAATAGACGCGAAGGACTATAATGCGTTAAGAGCTCACTCAAGTACTGCGGAGCTAAACCATTTAGTGCTTTGTAAGTGATCAGCAATATTTTAAAATGTATGCGATGTTTAATAGGGAGCCAGTGCAGTGATGACAGAACCGGGCTAATATGGTCACACTTCCTGGTTCTGGTAAGAACTCGAGCTGCTGCGTTTTGGACCAGCTGTAGTTTGTTTATTAAGCGTGCAGGGCAACCACCCAGTAGAGCATTACAATAATCTAGCCTTGAGGTCATGGATGCATGAACTAATTGTTCCGCATTTGTCAATGAGAGCATATGGCGTAATTTAGATATATTTTTTAAGATGGAAAAATGTGGTTTTACAGATACTAGACATGTGACTTTCAAATGAAAGATTGGTATCAATGAGAACACACACACACACACCCAGGTTCCTAACCGACGACGAAGAATTGACAGAGCAGCCATCAAGTGTTAGACAGTATTCTAGATTATTACGTGAGGAAGTTTTTTGTCCAATAATTAGAATCTCTGTTGCATGTAACCCTTTTCTTAACTCTAGGGGTTAATTTTAATGTTTCCCAATTAAGAAAGAAACCTGGATTCCCGGCAGTGAAGGGTGAATTTGTCCGGTATTTTTTCTTTAAATGAAAATTAACGTAAAGTATCTTTTTCCCTATACCAATTACACAATACTTTTACTAAAATAATAAATTAAACAATTCTTAATTCTAGTTTCCTAGAAATCATGCAGTACCTTGTTAAATGAATGAACTTGCCAAACTCCAAAGAAATACCAGAATACACATGTTAATGGTAAAAGAAAATAACAAATATTTTTTTGTTTTACATTAATGTAATAAGGAAAAAAAAACAAAAAAAACAAGGAACCACCTTTTTTATATGAAGACAGATAAACACTTATACCCAATGGTATGTAAATTACTTATTCTTTTTGTAAATAAAATGTACAAATCACCTGTTCAGTCTCAGAACTGTTCCTTGTCTCTCTTATGTTTGTTTTTACACTTGCATTTTACCTTTTTCCTTTTCTACTTTAAAACCCTGTCCTCAATCAGCATACAAGTGCTGTGACTCTAATGAGAGCAGTCTCAGTACTATGGTACTGTCTAAATCCTGACTAGAAATCCTCACAGATATCATTTCTTTCAAAAAATGAACAGTTGTGAAGATATAGCCTTTTCTAGTATCTTTGACAGATAAGGTAGATTCGAGATCGGCCTGTAATTGACTAATTCTGTAGGATCAAGTTGTGTTTTTTTAACAAGCAGTTTAATCATAGCCAGCTTAAAATTTTTGGTACGTATCCTAGAGACAAAGATGAATTAATTATATTAAGAAGAGGATCTATGAAGCATCTCTTTCAGTATCTTAGTCGGTATAGGGTCTAACACACATGTTGTAGATTTAGATTATTTAACGAGTTTAGTAAATTCTTCCTCTCCTATAGCAACGAATGAATCAAATTTTTCCTCCGGGAGACTACGATGCACTGCCTGATGCGATACTGTAGTAGACGGTTGCGTTATAATTTTCTCCCTGATATTATCAATCTTATAAGTGAAGAAGTTCATAAAGTCATTACTGCTGTGCTGCTTGAAACGTCTGGGATTGAAGCTTTCTTTTTCGTTAATTTAGTCACTGTTTCAAATAAATACCTAGGGTTTTGTTTATTTTCTTCTAATAGGGTTGAAAAATAAGCAGATCTAGCAGCTTTTAAAGCCTCTCTGTATGCAATTGAGCTCTCCTTCCATGAAATGCGAAATACCTCTAGTTTTGTTTTCTTCCAGTTGCGCTCCATTTTTCTGGCTTGTGTTTTGAATATATGTTCCCCTGCACTTTAGGCATTTTGCACACATTTGCTCCTCATCTTGTGACTTGATTCTGATTTATTTCGTTTTGCATTTTTATTTATTAGAAAGGTATATTCTGTTCTAATTTAATTTAGTAAATTAATTGTTTATATTTTCGGTGCATCGATGTTGTGCTGTATAAATTCATCTGACACTCATGCACATTTTCATTATGTGTTAAAATTGTAATCTTAGTTCAAATGGAACATTATTATTATGTACAACTGTATACATTATTTAAAGAAGCATGATGTATTTATTGTCTAATGCCCAGGTGGTGTAGGATTACAAATGTATTTAATGTTTAATTTAGTTTTTCCACTGCAATAGTAGGCTATATAAACTGATAAAGTTTAGTAGACTGATTTCAGATGATTATTGAGTCTCCAGCAAGAGTCTCCTTTCCGGCCAGTCCTGTTTTCTCTATTGTGTTTTAAATGAGTCAGATCACTGAGATTCTCACCTTTCGGAGGCCAAATGGCTTTCGGAGCCCCTGGCCCGTTGAAGCGTTAGATTGATTGGATTAGCTGTAGGGGAGACTTTCACCTTTAGTCTAAAAAATCCTGAGCCTGAACTTTCTGTGGCTCAACCAGGACTTTTACCAAGCCCGTTTCAGGCATGAAAATGGGTCAGGGGTGAAAAAGGTGAGAAGGATATTACCCCTTTAGGGGGGTCTGGGGGCATGATCCCCCGGGAAGAACATTTTGAAAATTCCATATTTTAAAAGCATCAATCTGATGCATTTTGAGATGCATTTTTTTGCCAACCTTGGGAGAGCTGGAGAAACTTAACTTCAGCCATGAGTCAAAAATATTATGGCCTCCTTACTTAGTATTATGCAAGCCATTTATGCCAGCCTGTCACTGGGTCTAACATTTACAGTATATGAGGCACAATGTGGTAAGGGCACCACAAATGGCTTAATGCAAAACCCCCACAAGATATGGTGGACATGCTGTAACTCGTCTACTCTCCCATCGTGATTGACAGCCAATACAATGTTATGTAATTCAGATTTGAATACATTTTATTGGCAAAGATAACCTAAAACACACAATACAGTGGTCATCCTCTATTGACGAGGTTTGCCAAATCGGGTTACACAAGAGCAAGTCGAAGAGCCCATATACTGTAGAAGAGCAAGTTTTTCACAGTCTATAGGACTGTCACTCCAGTTCAACCCCAAACTAAGTATTATGATACTGTCACTGTTAGGGATGGGCATCGTTAAGTATTTATCGATACTACTCCTCTTATCGATACTCCTTATCGATCCGGTACTTTAAAAGGAAAAAGAAAACTTAGAGACTACTGTTTATAGGTAATGTAGCCTACGCCTATATTTATTTTTTATTACACATTTACTCTACATTTGGACCCAATTTATCTCCAATTTGTGCAAACACTAAATATATGGGAGGTAAAATACAAGTATAGACCAAAATGTGAAGTTAATATTTTTCAAAATTATCTAGTAAATAAAGGATTAAGTCTCATACATGTTTTGTTAATCAGGGTTTCTGCAGGTTTCATTAAGTCAAATTTAAGACCTTTTTAAGACATTTTAAGACCATGAAGATTGAAATTTAAGACCTACAAGACGCATTATCCAAGTTAGATAGATAGTTAGTTTAGTTAGATAGCAAGTTAGATTAGTTAGACCTCGGGATCATTAGAGTATCTATCTATCTATCTATCTATCTATCTATCTATCTATCTATCTATCTATCTATGCTTATCTGATGTGTGCGTGTGTGAGAGAGAGGGAGAGGTAGATTTTTTTTTAATAGAAAATTGTACTTTTGCATATTGTACTGTAAAAACACAATTATTGTTAATTTCAGTTGATCATAGTTGATCATAACTAGAGAGGAAATGATGAGATGATTAAAGTGACCAAAATTATCACGGTTATCACAGAATCCTGTTCAAAAAGTACTAATACTACATTTATACTACTAATACTACTTATCTACTAACATGTACAAGTTCAAATAAAGTTTTGACAAAAAAGGTTTTATACAAAGACAAACCTCATATTTCAGCCTTTAAATAATTTTTTATAAAAAGAATGAGTCAAAAAAGATAAATTACTGACATTTACACATTAGCTTATATTTATTAGTAGTGTTTGGGTGCACCCCCATCCTTCATGTTGACTGAGCTTTCAATGTGTTTCAATGTTTCAGGAAGTGAACAAGGGTAAACACTTTTTTAGACCTGACTAAATGAAATTTAAGACCTAGGATGAAAATCTGGCCGTTTTTAAGAAAATCTGGCACGGCACGTAGCGGAGCGGGGATGGTCCGACACCGTGCTCTCGTGTGGGGTACCGGGGATGGACAGATCCAATGCAGCGAATGAATTCATGAGAGCGACAGAGCCTTTTAGTGCTTATTTTAGCGCCGGTGATAAGCGCGACAACGCAGCGACCCCGTTCACCCGACTTTATTCCACAGAATAAGCATATAAACTCTACACTCACTGTGGATCAGTCGTAGAACTTGCTGCTCTTCGCCTCTTTATCCGATGACTCCTCTGGTCGATCATTAGCGTCCATTTTGCAAAACTTCTTTTGCATAATCCACAACAACAGGCCTGTCTTCCACCTGCCCTAGCCCATCGCCTCTTCTTTTAGATGTTTAAAGTTGTAAATAAGCCATTAACACTAGCTACAGCATCCACGTACCGTATTTTCCGGACTATAAGTCGCACTTTTTTTCATAGTTTGGCTGGTCCTGCGACTTATATTCAGGTGCGACTTATATATCAAAATTAATTCAGACTGAGATGAACCAAGAGAAAACATTACTGCTACAGCCGCGAGAGGGCGCTCTAGTTGGCGGAGTTATTCAGAAGCGATACCATATGAAGAAAATTCAATGGATTCAGTGATGTGGAATGAGATCGCGGGAGCTTGGTGAACTTGTTTACTGGTAACTTGCTTGTTGGACTCCCTGGCTTATGTTAGCCTATTCCGCCTTCCATGTATATGTTCTTTATGCTATTGTGTAACTTAGCTGAATAACTGTTAATGTGTTGCGTTAACATACCGGACACCTACTCAGCCTGTTGTTCTGTGTGCTACTGTGTAACGTTAGTTAAATAACTTGCCTTTCCAGATTAAATGTCTGTTCTTGGTCTTGGATTTTGTGAAATAAATTTCTAAATAAATGCGACTTATACTCCAGTGCGACTTATATATGTTTTTTTCCTCTTCATGACGCATTTTTTGACTGATGCGACTTATACTCCGGAGCGACTTCTAGTCCGGAAAATACGGTAGTCATTGTTTTGGTTTCCGAGAGAAGCACGTTAGAGCGAGGCTGCGTGTGAGATGTATTCAGGGACAGCAAGAAGTGCGGGAAAGGCTAGTTTTTTTTCACAAATGCACGGAAAATCGGGACAAATATATAACAGTCGAGTTCTCCAGCGGGTGGCAATAGTGGTGACAGGTAGGTTGAAGGGGACCGGTGTGTTATTCAAGTCAGATTAAAGTGCCTCCGACTGTAATTTGCAGCCTGATAAATACATTTTGCCTGCGCCGGAGGCCGGACCTGCCCTCATGCCGGAATACTTTAAGCCCTGAATTAATAATGATAATAATAATAATAATAATTTTATTATTATTATTTTTTTTTATTATACTGATAATTTTTCGTCTTGATGTCACAACAAAAAGCAAAATGACTCATTGGAAAAACGATTCATTAAATTGACTCAGAGTCGACTCCTACTTTTGAGAGACAATAACTTTTTTTACGGTGAACTTTCATATATAAAACTTTGCAGGATGTTTTTGTTCACTTAGCTCTATGTTACACACTACATGAAATAACATAATAGGTGCCCTTTAATGTTCTTCAGCCTCACTAATGAAGAATCAGGAATAAACACCAACCTCTTTGTTCTTCAGTGTGTTTCATTCTGCAGTGTTCTGGATCTCTCCTGTTCTCACTGTCCTTCAATAAACTCTGTCTTTGCAGATTTCAGCTCTTCCTGATGGTTTGATGCTCGTCTTCACTTGTAGCTGATGGGAATATTCCAGCATTTATTGGTGAATTGCAGTGGGAGGAGCTTCACTGAAGGAGGAGGAGCAGATCCAACTAAATCAAGAAGAAATCACTTGCTGAGCAAAAAAAAATAGTCCACCCACTTTAAGTATTATTATGGTCACATTATAAAAAAATAAGAATAAAAAAAAAAGATTAAAACATACAAATATATTTACAGGTTTGCAAGAAACAAATGGCGCACCAATACAGTTAACTCAACTTTTGTTTGTTTGTTGTGTTGCATATGAAACCCCAGCTAACATGAGTCCAGCGGGCCAGTGGCGGACCACCGGTGGCAAAGTTGGCGGCCCACCGGCGGACGCCGCCGGCGGATCACTGGCGTTTTGCTCATCGTTATTCTAGCGGACCTCCAGCGGCCGCCGCCGCTTTCCCGACGGTGGTCCGCTATCGTGCCGCTGGTTTATAATAAGTGTTTTCTGGCGGACCACGGTCGGTCCACGGTTTATAATAATCAGTTTACTCATGCTTACCAAAATTCCCTTACACTATAATGGATAAAAAAAAAAAAAAAGCAATGTACACCAGTCTCAATGGCAGTTGCAAATTTGTTTTTATTAAATTAATTTTCAGTGAACAGATGAAATGGATACATTTGCATAACATTTATCAGATTATTTTATCCAATGTGATTATTAGTCAAGTACATTGTAGGATAATTTGTACCCTTATAAAAATGAACCATGGTTTTACCACAGCATTTGCAGTAAAACCATAGTTGCTAACAAAATGAACCATGGTTTCACAACAAAAAGGTTTAAAAACATATGGTTATAGTCATGATTACCATAATTTTACTGCAATTATTACAGCAATATTATATTGCTGTAATAATTGCAGTAAAATTATGGTAATCATGACTATAACCATATGTATATTACTACTTGAACCATGGTTTAAAAAAAAATAAAAATAATAACATGGTTGGTACAGTTGTACCATAGTAAAACCATATAGTGTTTTTCACAATACAAATCGTTTCATAGCAGCTTTACAAAAAATGCATGTTCAAGGTTATACAATCGCAAAATATCCTTTAATCAGCCAGAGGTGACTGCTACTCACTGGAGAGCATCTTCTGGCAACAAAGTAATGTCCATAAGATAATACAAATCATGAGTTTAAAGTCCTAATTGCTATCCTTCAACATTTTTATAGGGTAAGTTTGCAGATTTTCAACCCGCTATTCTTACAATGTTGGTAATATGTTAGAACAATGTTTCTCTGAGTTACGTGTACTGAGATATTCCTGTTTATTTGTCAGCAAAACTGTCATGCAAACCTTCCCCAGTTTCACAGAAAAGGCTTAAGATAGTCCCAGACTAAAATGCATGTTTGAACTGTCTTAACTGGAAGCAACTTGCATTGACATATCTTAGAATATTTCAGTGCCATTGTTTTGGTTCAAGATGCACACCAGTAATGTTTTTTTTTTCCTTCTTTTTTTTTCTAAAGTACATTTTAAAAAGCTACTTAAATATCCTAATTTCACTAAGGCCTAATCCTGGCTTAATCTAAGCCCTGTGTGTGAAACCGGGCCAATGCAATATAAGGATAATATCTGGCAGTTTTGTGTCCATCTATAGTTGCCATCATCTGAAGTCTTTGTGAGTGTTGGTGTCATTAGAAGTCTTCACAAGTGAGGCTGGATCCACACTGGAGCTGCTGTAATCTCTAGTGAACTTGCTGAGCATCCTGAGATAGAAACAGGGAAGCAACAGGAGCAAGATTAGCATTGCTGCTGTCATATTATTTCAGGCAAAAGATGATCATGTGCACTTTTTACTATTTCATCACATATACTGTAGTGCAAGATTATGAGATGTGTTAATTGAATGCTTGGCTACAGAGATGTGTCTTTAATCTAGATTTAAATTAGGATCATGTTTCTGGGTCCCAAACATTATCAGGAAGGTTATTCTAGAGTTATTCCCTTACATTCTATTGAATTAATAGAAAATCATCTGATTTTAATGAAGAAGACATGACCTAACAAGTCAGCATTTTTATATTTGAATACTATACATTCTCACAATGCAAACGTCCTAAACATTTCAGTATTATCAATGTTGAAAACAGTTGTGCTGATTAATCTTTTTGTGTAAACCAGTGTAACAGTTTAATCCATTTTCTTTTTTCTCTCTCCAGGATTAATTGTTAAATAGACCCAACATATATAAATGGAAGTTTACACTACTATTCAAAAGTTTTGGTTCAATAGAATTTTTTTTTTTAAGAAATTATTTTTATTTTTATTATTTTTCCATTTTTTAACAAAAAAATATGAAGCAGCACAACTGATTTCAACACTGATAATAATCATCATAAATGTTTCATCAAATCATCATATTAGAATGATTTCTGAAGGATAATGTGATGCTTCTCCATAGAAAACAGTTATTTAAATGTTTTAATATTATTTCACAATATTATTGTTTTTACTGTATTTTTAATTAAATAAATGCAGTCTTGGTGAACATAAGATACTTCTTACAAAACAAATATATTTTTTACCAACAACATTAGAGTATGTTTGAAGTTTTAGTTTAGTTCCTTTATTGTCCACAAGTGTACATTTTTCTTTGGCTTGTTTTTACTTACTATTCATATGGTTGATAGCGCCTTAGAGATGATGATCAGCTCAACTCTGCTACGGTTCAGGACATCAGGAAGGAAGGATCTAGGAACACAACAAACCATTTGTCACAGAGCAAACCATATTATTATACAATGACAGGTTTTATTAAAAGGAAAGAAGCTACAGCAGAGGTGAAATGCAGAAAAGAGAAAGAATATACAGAAAATGATTTCTTAATTATGGTAGAGGCCAAAGTACAATTCATAGTAATGTGAATAAGAGTTAATGCTAAAAAGGTAAATAATTTCAGAGACTGCTAAAGGAACGCTTTGGTGATAAATATAAGATATCCATGGCATATCTAGACAAGGCTTTAAACTGGCCTGCCATTAAAGCAGATGACACCAAAGCACTTGAAGCATACACCCTCTTTTTGACAAACTGCAATATAGTCTAGATGGGAAGTGCCCAAAAAGTGAAAGTGAGGAGCATTTATGGGTACAAGTCGGGAACCGGCCTACTTTACATATTTCAAGGGTGCTGAATCCAAAAAAAACTGGTTCCCAAGCGAAATTTTGAGTTTTTGACCTTCTAATTTGCATATCAAAATGGCCGCCAAATTGCCTATCTTGCTCAGTCGTTGGACCATTTTCCCCTAGTTTTTTTGTAAGTAGGCAATCAAGATGAGGAAATTAAGTTTCTAGATCGATAGTCAAGGGTCAGAGCAAAGATATAATGGAGGCTGACTGCCTTTTTTATGTATATAAATGCAAAATACCATCTTTTAAGGTGAAATTAAGCATTATTTGTGTGTGTTTTTTAAGGCCAACATACATATTCAATCAATATCACTCTTAAATGTTCCCAGTGTATATATGATATGTGATGTATTCCATATTACATAATAACTAAGAAAAACACCATTGCAAGTTGTCTGAGATTTCATTTTTTTATGCAAACAAAGCATTTATGCTCTTAATTCAAACATCGAAAAACCCAAGTGAACAGAGAAAAAAAAACACCATGAAACTTCCCTTGAACAGATCAACAGATCACATCTTGTTTCTGTATATTTTCTTTCATATTTGTAGAACATCGAAAACATCGAAAATGTTGTCAAACATCGAAAAACCCAAGTGAACAGAGAAAAAAAACACCATGAAACTTCCCTTGAACAGATCAACAGATCACATCTTGTTTCTGTATATTTTCTTTCATATTTGTAGCTTAATTGCTTTGCTCTTTCCTGTTAGATTTTTATTTCTGTAGTTCACTCCCTTTGTAAATTGTTTTTGGTAAATTGTTTTTATACCTTTCTAGTTTGCTTGTGTGCCATTTGTCTTTGGAATTTCATTTTGATTAGTATTTCTTTCTGCAGTCCTTTTCTAAGTTCTTTGGTTACCTCTTACCTTGGTATACTTGAGGACTACAACTCCACATTTAAACAAGGACATTGGTCATCACTCTGACATGCACACATTGCAGTGCATAACAGCCCTGATTTTCGGCATTTGCACTGGCGTGTTGTGCATTGTTTTTTACAGGTACACAGGATCATTTCCAGGCAACTTTCAGGTATTGGATTCTGTGACATAAGAATGGGCTGTAGTCCTGAACTGCCATGTTTCCATCCCATGTCCAAGGGTGAAGGAAGCTCAGGTGTGGCATAGTGAGCATTTCTCCAAACCATTGCCTGGTAGTGTACTCTCAGCAGATGGAAGTGGAGCGCATCGCTTGTCGCCGGCATTGCTTCTGGTTTACCTGTCCTGGAGAAAAGTATATGCCTTGCTGCATCAACAGAGTCTGTTTTATGCACATCATATATTCTGCAGACAAAAGCCTCTGAAGATCTTTGAGTCTCCTCCGTGAGATCACCAATTCCGAGGTTGCTGAGCAACTGATGATGCATTTTCCAGACTTTCCACGATGTACTTTTGGTGTGACTTGCAATGTATGATGTGGTATCACAACCAGTTAGTGCATGAAATGCTACAAGGCTTGGTGCTGAATCCTTTGGCAGTTTGTTAAAAACAGCATCAATGGGTATATATTGTGGCTTCCTTGTGGTACCAGACAACAGCCAGAGTTTTTTACATGCTATGTGCGGGAAATGGGAAACCAGAATCACAAGCACATCAGTGTCTCTAGATGACACGACTACTGTGTCTGACTGGCAGTGCACTGCATGTAATACCAATCGGGTATCTGCCTCTTCGTGTGTGGCTCTCAGATGACTCAGGTTGGTTGTTGCTTTCGATGACCTAATCTCCGTTTCTTTGTCTCTGAACCCACCAGCAACAACTATCTCTTTATCATCTGGTGCCTGAGCACATAGTTCTTCAGAAAGTAGATTGGCAAGATCAGCTTTGTTGTCAGGGAGGGACAGGAAGTTGGTCCAGTTTTTCGGAAGATGCACATCACGACCCTCAACAAGTCGTCTGATTGGTTGAGCTGCTTTTGTGCATCGTGTCCTGGTAGCACCCTTGATGGTCTCTTCTCTGTATCTGTCAAACACAACGTCTATCCGTTTATAGGAACATCCAGCTTTCAATACTGCTCTGACAAATGTGTCAGCCAAATCTCCAAATGTTACTGCTTTGTCTGGCTTTCCTAGGGCAACCACCAGTGCCTGTCCATCTATGATGAGGCAAGATGACATGTCGGGAAGTTCAATAGCCTCAGGACAGACTATGTCTTCTGTTAACTTATTTACCAATACAGACTTGTTTCCAGTGCGAAGGGTCCCATTCATTTCAGCAAGGGATATGGGAACTGGCAGAAGCTCGTATTTTAGGACAGCTGGTAAGTCAACTGGACGACCTGCCTCATAGGCCGTAACAAGGCGTTTGAGGACGTTTCGGTCAGCCTTTAAGACGGTTCTGTTGTCTTTGATTTTAGGATTTTTGGCCACTTCATACAGAGATGCAAATGTTTTAGCTTTGCTCTTATGTAGGGTTGCATGGATTGGGACCTCTGGTTTATCTTTGTCCTCAGGAACAATCATCCTTTTCTCAATGAATGATTTCACTTTTTCTTGTCCTAGGTCTTTGGCAGAAAGTAATGAGCTTTGGATAGCCTCTGTGGCAACATCTTTCGTGGCGAGATTTTGCAATGAGCCTGGTGAGACTGAACCAAACACCTTGAATCCTTTGAAGACTAAAACCAATGCCATTTCGTCTCTGTTGTCTCTCTTTTCACGGGATTTGGTAGCTTCATTGTGGACGTAGGTTTTCTCAGATGTGTTGCTGAACATCAAATGTGTCTCTTCTGCTACATGGGACCTCATGTTGTAGGAGAGTGTCCATCTGGAAAGGGCTGAAAGTGTCTTAGTAATGCCAATGATCCCCCCTCCTTTTTTCCCTGTTCCATTGATCCACTCCATTGCTTGGTCAGGATCGACCTGGTTAAATCGTTGATCGGACCGCTTCACAACAAAGTTGCCCCTTTGGAACTCCGATAGTACAGGTTCTGGGAGTTGGTGCATCTCAGCAATATACACTGGCCCCCATCTTGCGTAGTTCAGGTGGTCATATCGCATGAAGTACGGCAACATCCAGCTGAAGGAGTGAATATGAAGCTCCCAGAGTCCATCACGCTGAGCTCGTGTAAACTGCAACAGTGTTGAGACCATATCCATGTAGTTCCACCAGAAAACAAAGTTGACATCTTTAGATTTACTTGCGATGAAATCTTTGAGGAGACTGTCAAACTGTTCCTGCTTCAGATATGTTATCAACTGAGGAATAGTTTCAGGATTGTCATCAGCAGCCATAGCAGAGATCTCATCATGGCATTCCTTGTTTGATTCTGCAGCAAACGCGAGGAATGTTGGCAACAAAAGCTGCCATAGGGCCTGCAAGGTCAGTTTGTGAGCTCTCATACCCTTGTTGTATGCTTTCCCTGACATGACAAGCTGCACAGCACCCTCCCCCAGCAATCCACTCTCCAGCCACACTTCAGCTAGACCAGACCCAGCCATGTGATCTCCGATAGTCTTCAGGAAGTTCATTGCAATATGAAGTCCACCAAGCCGAGGGATTAACTTGCACTGATATTCCTCAACACACCACTTCAATTCCATGAGCTTGCAGTAAAGAGCTTGGTCCACTGTTATGACAGTATGCTCCTGGCCAAAATGTGATGATATTGCCATGCACCTCTTCACAACTGTATTGAGCGTATCATACTCATGAGCTGGAGCAAGGACTATTGGCAAATATCCTACTGCTGTCTGCTCTGGTTCCTTTGATGTGACTGACTGATTGAATACAGTCCAAGAAGGTTTGGGTTCAGAATCCTGACGTCACAGGAAGAAAGCCATGTCTGTTGCTTTTGCTTGTTTCACACACTCACTGTCTCCTTTAGGTTTTGTAAACCAGGTCTTGTTAACATGTGATGTGAATACTGGCTTGCTTGTGGCAGAATGTACATTGATGTGGTGCAAGTTCTCCAGGACATCTGGCACAACCAGTGTATGGCTAGTGGAGGGCTTCAGCATGTCAAGTTCTATATATTTTTTTCCCCGTTGCCAGGCTGCCATTTGGGTTGCATGAAAGGTGTTCTTTCCATCTAAGGACTCATCAAGGATGTCAATGTTGTCAGCAGTGTAGTGGATGAATCGATTTGCTACCATGTTTGATGGAATAATGGCACCGGTTGCTGGGTCCATAGATTTTAAGGTACTCTCAGCTAAGGCATTGTCTACCTTCATCACCTGCTCATAGTTCAAACAGTGGCCGGCCTTGTTGAATAACTCTACAAGCTGTTTTGATCGTGTAGCCTGATGTAGTGTAGTAGCTAGTCCGATATGTTTGGGTGTCCATTTTCTGCCGCGACTGACACAGTAAACCAGGTCTTGTGCTATGCTCAGTACTCTTCTACGGAGAAGGTCTTCATTCTTTTCAGAATTGTCATTTTCAAGTGCCTCTTGACCACCAACGATTAGTCTCAGTAGCATATATAAACTATCTGGGACACATGCAATGGCGTCATCCTCACTTACAGAGAAACCTTTATGGCCTGGGGTTTCTATCAACTCTTGACGAATTTTCAGTGCTACATGTACAAGTGATAAGAAACTGTCATCTGTAGGCACATATTGAGGCAATGTTTCCTCACTCTCATCCTCATCCATCATTTCCAACACTGCCGTATTTGCCACCTGATTTGTGTACTTTGTCGGAATTAGTATGGTTTTTCGCTCGGATGAACACCTATCAAGAGGTTGAAAAAAGTTGAAGATGTCACCTAGCTGTGACTGCAACTTTTCACGAAATGTTGCCCTTCTACTGCAGTAAGAGAGTGGAATTGTGGTTGATGATTTTTCACTGAGTACCTTATACCGTTCCCAGACATCATCAAGAAGAAGTACATGTCCTTTATCTGCTGCCCCTTGCAGCTCTTTGCATAGCCATGTCATCGCAAGGTCTGGGTAGTCTGAGCTTTCAGAGTGTTCTTGTATTGCCTTCTTTGTCTTGTCCGTAGATCTGATGAATGCTCTTTAACATGTTAAGTGATATTTTGCCTCAGCTGCAATTAGATCAATCACTCCAGCCAGCCGAACATAAATGTTATGGTCTAAAGACGAAGCTTGAATAATTTGATCACTCAGTTTTGTTGTCATTACTGATCTCAATGGTTTCTTCAAAACATCTGTTTGGCAGAACAGGCATAAACTCCAATCTACTGGATCCATTTGCATTCGCAGTGAAAACCTGCTACTGCAAGGTTGTGCTTCTGCAGTTTGTCTGCTGCTACCTGCATGTTCAGAACCCACTGTCTTTTGCAAACGTTCTAATTTGCTTTTGTCAGTGAAGTGTGAATAGCACCTTTTATGCCATACAACACGCTGGGCTGCAGCGGAGTCCAATACATCTTCAACACGATCAATCAAAACACTGTTCTTTGAGTCATTTAGATTTCTCCTGGTTCTGGCGGCATGCCTAGCTTTTGCCAATCCTTGGTCAGATGCATTACTAAGACTCCCCTTGTTGCTTAAACAAAAAAAGCAGACAATGCTGTAATCTACCGGTCTCAGGTTTGTTATTGGATCCATTTGAAGCTGAAAAGCAAAATCAAAGAAAAATAACATTAAATTTACTTTAGAAGATCTATATTATTTAGGGGTAATTGTGTTATGATATGTAGCCTATATTTGGAGCAAGGCACAGATCCGTTACGTTAGCACTCAAAACCTGTGATCACCATGAATCATCATACACTGATTCTACAATCTACACATCTTCTATACAGAATTCACACTCTATACAAATACCACAGCAGTACAAGTTTCACACCCTATTGTTATACTAAATTACTAAATTAAATTAATCGTTACTGCCTACTCATCTGGAAGCAGCAGGCATTCAGTGTAAAAGTAAAAATGACATAACATTATTTAACATTTGAATCACAGCTTAGGCTAGTGTTTTGACATTGACAGCCCAAGTGCATCTTTATCTCAAACTTGCGACTAGTTAACTTTCTAAAAGTTAATCGCTTCTCGGGTCGATATTAACACACTGACAAAATTATATTCAGAATTTAAAAGATTAAACCACTTTTTAATGCGTGATTATGTAAAGGTGTTCATGAGATACCAACCTTTTGCAAACTTGCTTTCAACGTTGATCACTCGTTCTCATGGAGACGCGGTGTGCATGGAGGGGGAGGGGTGTGTGTATGTGTGTGTGTGCGGCCTCCAAAGCAAAGCAATTAAGCTACAAATATGAAAGAAAATATACAGAAACAAGATGTGATCTGTAGATCTGTTCAAGGGAAGTTTCATGGTGTTTTTTTTCTCTGTTCACTTGGGTTTTTCGATGTTTGAATTAAGAGCATAAATGCTTTGTTTGCATAAAAAATGAAATCTCAGACAACTTGCAATGGTGTTTTTCTTAGTTATTATGTAATATGGAATAATCACATATCATATATACAATGGGAACATTTAAGAGTGATATTGGTATGTCGGCCTTAAAAAATTACACAAATAATGCTTAATTTCACCTTAAAGTTGGTATTTTGCATATATATATACATAAAAAAGGCAGTGAGCCTCCATTATATCTTTGCTCAGACCCTTGACTATCGATCTAGAAACTTAATTTCCTCATCTTGATTGCCTACTTACAAAAAAACTAGGGGAAAATGGTCCAACGACTGAGCAAGATAGGCAATTTGGCGGCCATTTTGATATGCAAATTAGAAGGTCAAAAACTAAAAATTTCGCTTGGGAACCAGTTTTTTCGGATTCAGCACCCTTGAAATATGTAAGGTAAGCCGGTTCCCGACTTGTACCCATAAATGCTCCTCACTTCTTATAGAAGGCCATTTTTCAAAAATCCGTCTAGACTAATAATGCAATGTCAGATCTGGGGCCGGTTTCACAAAGCTATTTTAGACAGTCTATAGTGTTAGACAAGTCTAAAATTGGCTCATAGACTAGTCTATTGCAAGTTAGACTGTTTCACAAAAATAAAGACTGACTTAATTTAGACCAAAAAAATTAGACACCTTACCCCCAGGCTAACTTAGGTCTAAGACTCTGTGTTACCTTGGCAACCAGCAGTAACAATCAGTTACATTACAAACAGCCAAAAGAAAAGGGAAAATGGCTCATAATTTAAACATTTCTTCTTGTTTCTACCTCTACATTCCCAAGTAAAATGTCCTTGTTACTGTTAGGGCCGTTACATAGTCAACGCGAGCAACGATCGACGCGCTCCCTTTCATAGTCTAAACAGTGGACGCAACAGGGGGTAGTAGAGTCATAGTGGAGTCATAGCTCCGAACGCCCGTCTATTTCGCTTCAAACGCTCGCTTTATACGCGCGTCCTATTCGCCTTGGACGCGCGAATGGATTCAAAATGTTCAAGCGTCGAGCTAGACGCGATAGACAAGAATTTGACGCTCGCGTTTGGTGTGAATGCTGCATAATAACAGTCTGCGATGTCAAGATTGTAACGCTTGAATGTGTGTGTGTGTGTGTGTGTCAGAGAGAGAGAGGCACGGGCGCGATCGAACAGTGGAAACATAAAAACATACTCCGTCATTTATACTCCTCCAACAAACACATATTTCCCACTGGGGTAAACTGCACTGAGTGGTTGAATGCACTTACTCGATCCGCCATGTTTTTTGTTTTGAAAAGTGTCTTATTTTACCCAAAATGCATTGCAGTGTAGTCCTACTTAAGATAGTCAGAGTCTTAAGTGCTTTGTGCAACGGTCTGATTTAGATGTCTATCTGAAGTCTGACTATCTACTATATCTAAGCCATAGTCAAAGTCTATCTTTGTGAAACCGGCCCCTGGAGTACTTAGAAGTGATGGAAAATGCTGCTAACATGTGCACGATCATCTCAAAGCTCCCATACAGGCTGAGAGAGAGATTCAGGAGCGTCGCCATAGACATTCAGAAAAAGTAAGATCGGTGGACAAAGTTCAAAGACGTAGTGTTACTTGTCAACACACAGGCTGAAATGGCAGCACACCCTGTGTTTGGTGAAATCTCAGGACAAACAAAGCGTCAGACTGAAAGGTCAAGTGGAAAGAAAAATATCACAACACTAACCACTGAAGTAAAAGAACAAAAAGCTGAGAAAGATGCTGCTGATGCCGGAAACAAGAAAGCTCAGGAGAAGGGTCTGGGAGATCATACCATGGAACAGTGCAAGAAACTCCAAAGAAAGTTGCACAAAGAAAAGCTTGAATTCCTTAAGAGCAAAGGACTTTGTTTCAGTTGTCTTATAGGAGGACACATTAGTAATGGCTGTGAAGAAAAGAAGAGCTGTCAGATATGTTCAGCGACACACACCAATTTAAAGACTTACCAAAGGAAGAGGCTTCACAGGAGGAGCAATAAGAGGAGTCTCCAAAGAAAGAGCAAACCGTTGTCAGTGGATTCGTGGATGCAGGGGAAGCATGCTCTCAGACTGGGGTCAGGGGTACAGATAGTGTCCTCGCCATCGTTCCTGTGAGAGTTAAGGCAAAGAAAGGCAACAAGGTGTTGACTTATGCATTCATGGATCCAGGGAGTAATGCCTCCTTCTGCACTAACAAGCTGGCAAACGACCTTCACCTGCAAGGAAAAAATGTGAACATCCTACTCACTACTATGGGAGACCAAAAGACAGTCTCATGTAAAGCTGTATCAGACCTAGAAGTGAGTAGCCTAGAAGGTGATGACTTTATCGAGTTTACAGGTGTTTTGTAATGCATTGAGAAGGTGTGCCGAGGACAAGAAGAACATGTTTTGTGCAGCAGTAGTGGATACAGTCTTAAATAATTTTTATGTAGATGATTGTTTGAGATCAGTTGCCACTGAACAAGAAGCAGTCAGACTACTCCAAGACTTGAAGGCCATCTGTCAAACAGGAGGTTTTAGACTGACAAAATGGACGACGAACAATCGAAATGTGTTGTTAAACATTCCACTTGAGGACCGGGCAACAGAAGTCAAAGATCTCGATCTTGACCAGGATTCCCTCGCCATCAAGAGAGCTTTGGGAGTACAGTGGTGTATCCGGTCAAATCAGTTCAAGTTTCACGTGCACATAGAGCAGAAGCCTCTTACTAGGAGAGGAATCCTGTCTACGATGAGTTCAGTCTACGACCCACTGGGAATGTTGTCGCCAGTCATACTGCCTGCTAGAAACATCCTGCAAGAATTGTGTAGACTAAGAACAGGCTGGGATGACACTGTGCCAGAACATTTCGCACAACAATGGACAGAGTGGACTGAAGAACTTCAACAGCTCAATGACTTTGAAGTGGATCGGTGCTTTAACCTGTTAAGCTGCAAGCCCACTTTTGAAAAATCCCCAGAAATGACATACCCACACTGAAACAGATACAGTTCATGAACCCTTTGCACTAAAAGCACAAGTATGATCTCATTTGAAAGCTGACACCTGGCAGTTTATTGTAAATGTAGAATTAATTATTGTCATAATGAATTTTTTTTTTATAAATAGCTTTAAAGTTTTGTAAAGTTATTAGAAATTTATTTTTATGAAACATCTTCATGAAAATAAAATTGAAGTTGACCCTGTAGCAATCTAGAAATGCACTACAGCTAAAGCCACATGTCTAAACATTTTATGTTTAAAATCTGAAGATGATAAGTCTAAAACTCTGTATTTAGTTCATTTTTTTCAAGATAGAAGCACCAAGAGCTAGCTAGCATGTTAGCTTAGCACACCATCAATACATGACAATTTATGAGATTAAAACCATGTTTGTGCTTCAAACTTACTTTAAAACGCAAGTGAAGTGTTTTAAATAATCTTCTGTGATCTAATTTGACATCAGATAAAAAAAATCTGACAGAAAATATACTATTTGATCATATTCTGCACAATGATGGTCTATAGATTAGCATTACATTATACATATAATCTATTATTATTAAAATACCTGGCATGGCTTGAAAAACACAGGTAACTCGAATATCATTGCAATCATGTTTATTGTCTTCAAAATATCTGTATCTGCATGATACAGCGCTATCTCTTGTTAGCTTTGTGTGTATCTCTGGTATCAGTGACGTCCTGGAATGTCACATGATTATGGCTCTTCTTCATGTCCCATATATGGGTTATTATTGTGCTTATAGCGCCCTCAGGCTTCTGGTATGACTTGAAAACCCAGTAAATGAGAGTGCCAAACGCTCATAAAGATTACATCGACGCATTTGGGTATAAATTCAATAAATATTATTCCTGTCAATAGAAATCTGATGTAAACCTATGAGAATCTATCAATATTTCTCCAAATCTGCACATTTTTTAGCTAAAGCCCTGAGGGACGTTGTTTTGTGTATCGCTGTCATGACGACAGCACGGGAGTTTTTTTATGAATGAAAGCGGCTGACGCGCATAATTCATATTAAAGGTATCGACTCATTTTTTCATTTCATAACTCCTGACAGAAATTTAGAAATAACTGTCGCTATAAGTTTCTCAGAATACAATAGTGGTCAAATACTGAAACTTGAGTATTATATCTTTTTAATGATGTATAGTTTGTCAAGGCATAACATTAAATCTGATAGTAAATTTGAACTAAATAAAAAAAAAACGCTTCAGTGCGCGGGCACACTGGCAAAGGTTAACAGGTTAAACCACCTGAGTTTGGGAAAACAGTGCAAGCTCGGCTGCATCACTTTTGTGACGCGTGCGAAACAGGCTATGGTACTGTTACTTACTTAGTCCAGAAGAACAGTAGCAACCAAATATGCTGCTCATTTGTCTTGGGAAAGTCAAGGGTTGCCCCTCTCAAACCACCAACTATCCCGCGGATGGAGCTGACGGCGGCTGCCTTAGCTGTGAAGGTGGATGTTATGCTGAAGAAAGAACTACAGTTGCCACTGTCAGATTCCAGGTTTTGGACGGACAGTACTGCCGTACTCAAGTACTTAGCAAATGAGAACATCAGATTTAAGAAATTTGTGGCGAACAGGATTGCCATAATTTTGCAAGCATCAAAAGTGCAGTAATGGAGCTACGTCAACACTCAGTTGAATCCTGCTGATTGGGCCTCCAGGGGACAAAAGGGTAGTGTCTTCATGAAGAACGAAGTTTGGATTGCAGGGCCTGTCTTCCTCAGTAAACCTGAAAGGGAATGGCCAGACAAGCACGATCACATAGAAGAGCTTACAGCTGAAGATCCTGAGGTCAAGAAAGGCATACTTGTCAATGCTACAACAGCAAAAGAAAGCACTGATGCAATGCAACAACTAATTCAATACTATTCTTCATGGATAAACCTCAAGAAGGCTGTGGCGTGGCTCACACGACTCAAGGGAACCCTGGTAAACCTGTCAAGGAAGAGAAAGGAGATGAATGGATTGTACAGTGAGCAACAACGGGTGAACAGGGAGATGTTGAGCTACAAAAAGAGTCTCAAACAGACTTACCTGACCGTGGACAATCTGCAACAAGCTGAGACGGATATTATCAGCCATTGTCAGCAAAGTAGGTTTCAGGAAGAGATATCTGCTCTTCGGAGAAAGGACTCCATCAAGAAGAATAGTCAAATCTTCAGACTGAATCCACAACTTGAAGAGGGAATCCTTCGTGTTGGAGGGAGGCTCAGTCGAGCATCCATGCCAGCCGAAGCCAAGCACCCGATGATCCTGCCCTAAGAACCATCGTGTGGCTGATCTGATTCTCCAGGATTCGCATAAGCGGCTGGGACAGTGGACATAATCATGTCTTGTCTCATGTACGTCAAAAGTGCTGGATTATCGCTGCTCCCTCATCAATCAGAAGAATGCTGTCATGGTGTACTATGGTGCATACATGGTGCATCAGGCACACAAATGATGGTGGACTTACCAAGAAACAGAGTTGTACCAGACGAGCCACCCTTCACCAGAACTGGAGTGGATCTATTTGGGCCATTCAACATTAAACGTGGAAGATCATCTGTAAAAAGATATGGGGTGATATTTACTTGCCTTGCTTGTCGTGCGGTCCACATAGAAATGGCAACATCATTGGAAACAGACTCCTTTATTCAAGCTCTGCGTCGCTTCATTGCGAGAAGAGGTCAGGTGAAGGAGATGAGATCTGATAATGGGACCAACTTTGTTGGAGCTGATCATGAGCTCAGAAAGGCAATAAAGGAGTGGAATACTTCACAAATCGAGAACAGCTTGCTCCAATGTGACATCAGATGGTTATTTAATCCACCATCCGGATCCCACCATGGAAGGGTGTGGGAGAGAATCATCCGGTCCATCAGGAAAATCATGGGTGCTACACTGAGAGAAAAAAACTTGGATGAGGAAGGTCTTCAGACGTTCTTCTGTGAATGTGAAGCCATTCTGAATAGTAGGCCTATTACCATGCCTACCAATGATATTAATGATCTGGAAGCTCTTACCCCACAGCACTTACTCCTGCTCAAGACTAACCCCAACTTACCACCAGGACTCTTCCATAAGGATGATATTAATGCGTGTAAAAGATGAAGGCAAGTCCAGTATATGAGCGATCTATTCTGGAAGCGCTGGATCAAGTAATATATGCCTCAACTCCAGAAGAGACAGAAATGGAACCATCCATCACGGAATTTCATCCTGGGGATGTAGTCTTGATTGTCGACGAATCAGCCCCCAGGGGATCATGGTTGATGGGAAGAAACGTTAAGACTATGGAGGACGAGTATGGAGTGGTCCGCAAGGTTCGAGTAAAGACAAAGATGAATGAACTTGAGAGGCCAATAACTAAACTCTGCTTACTTCAGGAAGCAGTATGAGAAAGACTGTTACTGAGTTTTACTCAAAAGACATTTAGAAAGAAAGAGTCAGCATTTTTATATTTAGGGCTGGGGGAATTAACGCGTTAATCTTTGCGATTAATTTGAGATGTTTAATTTGAATACTATACATTCTCACAATGCAAACGTCCTAAACATTTCTGAGTATTATCAATGTTGAAAACAGTTGTGCTGATTAATATTTTTGTGTAAACCAGTGTGACAGTTTAATCCATTTTCTTTTCCCCTCTCCAGGATCAATTGTTAAATAGACCCAACATATATAAATGGTATTTTACACTACTATTCAAAAGTTTGGTTTCAATATAATTATTTTTTTTGTAAAAAAATTCATATTTTTATTCAGCAAGGATGCATTAAATTGACCAGAGAGATTAAAGATTTCTGTTTCAAATAAATGCTTTTTCCCCCTTTCTATTCATCAAATAATCCTGAAAACAAAAATATGAAGCAGCACAACTGATTTCAACACTGATAATAATCATCATAAATGTTTCATCTAATCATCATATTAGAATGATTTCTGAAGGATAATGTGATGCTTCTCCATAGAAAACAGTTATTTAAATGTTTTAATATTATTTCACAATATTATTGATTTTACTGTATTTTAATTAAATGCAGTCTTGGTGAGCATAAGATACTTACAAAACATGTTTTCTTTTTACCAACAACATTAGTGCATGTTTGAAGTTTTAGTTTAGTTCCGTTATTATCCACAAGTGGAAATTTGTCTTTGGCTTGGTTTTACTCACTAGTAGTGTTGCACGTAAAAAGTATTGCCATACTCGGAAATTAAAAACGGCACGATTCGTAAATTTATTAGTCTCTAGGTTTTGACATAAATGCAGATATAAATGTAATTTAAAAAAATATTATCGATTTTCAAATATTCCCCATGTGTCAAATATATCACCAATGAGGCTTATCATATGTTACCAATATTAAACATTGTTTAATATAATCGCTGTTCATATTTTTATTCAAAGTTCAGAATCAAGATAAAGTTATTACCAGTAACTCTTATGTTTCTTATGATAAATGAGATAATGCTGCTAAATTTATTTATTTTTTACCTTGAATGTCATTGCTCTAATTTATTTTTTATATTTTGATATTTCATATTTTGTTCAAATGTTTAATATATCTGCTGTTCATATGTTAATTTATTAGTGTGTTATATGATTAGAATGTTGTCCCGGTTTTAAAATAAAGCACAGCAGTGATATTTGAGTGTTTCTCGCTTTTCAGGAAAAGTATCGAAAAACTATCGAAATCGCAATTCTTGACTTGGTATCGGTATCGAAACAATAATTTTGGTATCGTGAACACTACTCACTAGTCATCTGGTTGATAGCGCCTCATAGATGATGATCAGCTCTGCCACGGTGAAGGACATCAGCATGGACGGATCTAGAAACACAACAAACTATTTGTCACAGAGCCTACAATATTATTAGGCTATACAATGACAGTTTTTTTTTAAAAAGGAAAGAAGCTACAGCAGAGGTGAAATGCAGAAAAGAGAAAGAATATACAGAAAATGATTTCTTAATTAGGCTAACAGAATTTAGGTTTTTAGGTTTACTTATTCATTGTGGTGTGTTCAAAACCCAATAACACTTGTGGTGTTCCCGGTCAAAAATGACCGGCCTACAAAAAATTGCTTATAAATCACTTGTTATGCTATATTATCACCAAATTTTGGATTCAATCTTTGGTCAACTTGTTCTCTTGCAGTTAGGACTGGTTTTATATTTCTATTTGCATCTGATTAATCGTAGGCCTCATTTATCTGAGAGTAGGCATTTATGAATAATTTTGGAAATATTAAGTAAAATATGAACATGTTTATTATGTTCATGTACACATTATGTGCATGTGTGCTTGCAAACATCGAGCCCTTGGACCTGTGCATGTGTCGATACACACATGCATACACACACTACCCAAATGCATACAGACGCTACCCAAACACACACACACACACACACACACACACACACACACACACACACACACACACACACACATTAAAACACACAAACTATTTTGAGTATTACACTTTTTCACGAGAGAAACTTGATCCTACCCTGACCTGCATCTAATATTAATTCATCCATCTGACATTCATACACACACAAAACAAATCAAACTTCCTTGTGAAACATTAAAGTAGAATAGTTTGATATAACAGTGCAAATGTTTTCATATTTTATTTAATATTTCCAAAATGATTCATAAAAGCCTTCTCTCAGATAAATGAGGCCAGTCATTTTTGACCAGGAACACCATGTGTAGTAAAAAAAAAAGAACAAAAATGGTCAAATATTTGAGTAGTTATACCCTTTGTGAACAAAAAGTCACTAAGTTTCGGTCCAATGTGATAACATTAACTAGTATTTTTAGGAAAAATAACATCTTCTCCAGATATGAAAATGGATGAAGTTATTTAAAGAGCTTCCTCACTTCACCTGTGTCTCCCACTTCTCTGGCAGCAGCTTTCTTCAGAAATGTTGAAGTCGTGGAGCTTCCCTCTGTTGTAGAGGGATTATTTTGTTGCTGCTGAAATCACAGAACAATTTTTATCAATATTTGTTAACCATTGAGCTAGTTTCAGCTAATTTTAGCACTCCATGTAACTTAAGTGACGTCACCAATTAACAGTACGTTTATGTTAAATAAATTAGCTCACTTCCAAGCAAAATCTTTACAAAACTATCAAAACCTCTCATCTACACATAAGATGTGATTAAAGGCCCAAACTTTCATAAACAAAAGCAAGCTATTAAGTTAGCCTAACGTTAACTTAACTTACCTCTTCTGAAAACGGTTGAGATGCTAACGGACTTTTTCGAAGACACTAAACCATTTCTATAAAGTAAATATTCAACAGAAGCGTGTAAATTACAAGTAAGAGCAGTGTCAAGAAAAGTTGTGTGTATTATTTGTGTAATTTTAGAGGCTAAACTCACCTGAAAGCAGTGAAAACAACAGCAAGAGACGGAGTTTTGCTGACAGTTGCAGTAACGTTAGTGCGGTCCAGTGCCGTTTCCATGGCAACTCATCTCCGCTCCAGTGTTTGAAGGCGACTCGAGTGTTCACGCGCACGCACATTAAAACGCGTCAAAGTCACACAGCATAAGGCCGTGTGTCCACCAAAGCGTTTTTACTCGCGGCTGGCGTGTTTTTTCAATTGTTTTCAATGGGAGCGCCGCGTTTTTAAAACGCCATGAGCGTAACGAGGCGCTGAGCGTCTTTTTCACGCTGAAGCGCTGAGCGTTCGGCGTTTTTTACTGGTCGCCGAGAGTTGAAGAATGTTCAACTTTTGGTAAAACGCAGCGCTCATCAGTGTCACTTTTTACCCAACCGTCCAATCACAGTGGAGGAGGGGCGGGACTAATACCACACCGACCAACCGCGTCCGCCACATGATTCTGCTTGTACAACGTCAACAGATGACAAGGAGCATAATAACGGAACAAAATCAAGAGCCAGATAAAATACATTACATTGTATTGACATTTTAATATAGAATCAACACAGAAACAAAATATGTGTGAAATGAGATACTAGTAAGACTTTCGCGGATATTCCGTATCATAACAAGCAAAGTGTCTCGGTCTCAACCGTCTCAACTGAAAAAACGCTGCGCTGCCAAAACGCTCTCAAGCGCCCACAGCTGAGCGTTTTTAGCAGAGCGCCTAGCGTTTTCAGCTGGCTAATAACGCTTTGGTGGACACACGGCCTTACAAACATAAACATCTAGAATCAGAACCTTACTTGAATAAAAATCTCATTATTAAATCATGAATTTAAAACTCATTTTGAAGTTCTATGACCCAGGTGCAAATTACCATTCCTGCACGTGATAGTGGGACAATTGTGGCTTTTTTGTAATTTCAGATTTTTTTAATTGTTTTTACGAACACTCAAGCCCCATATTTCATTTGAACGCGTGCTAAAAATGCAGTATTTTTTTATACCACTGCACTTTGCTTCTGATATTGCTACAGCTATTTAGGTCATCATTTTTTTATTTTTTTATTCTGTGCTTTCAGATTCTTTTTAACTGTAAAAACAAATATAACTTTATAAATTAAAGATGTCCTGTAAGCACTCAGAAACACGTGGACCGACTATCGGCTTGCCACTGGTGTGCCGACGGTGGCCCAGCCGCGGAAAACCGCTGGTGGCGTGCCACCCAAAAAACGCTGGCAGACCGACGGGGTTTTCAGATTGGTCGGGTGGCCGATGGTGTGCCGCCGGAGGTCCGACCGTGTCAAGCCGCTGACTTTGTGCCGCCCAAAAAACGCTGGTGGACCGCCAGGTCATTGTTAGTTTCATATGCAACACAACAAACAAACAAAAGTTGAGTTAACTGTATTGGTGCGCCATTTGTTTCTTGCAAACCTGTAAATATATTTGTATGTTTTAATCTTTTTTTTTTATTCTTTTTTTTTTATAATGTGACCATAATAATACTTAAAGTGGGTGGACTATTTTTTTTTGCTCAGCAAGTGATTTCTTCTTGATTTAGTTGGATCTGCTCCTCCTCCTTCAGTGAAGCTCCTCCCACTGCAATTCACCAATAAATGCTGGAATATTCCCATCAGCTACAAGTGAAGACGAGCATCAAACCATCAGGAAGAGCTGAAATCTGCAAAGACAGAGTTTATTGAAGGACAGTGAGAACAGGAGAGATCCAGAACACTGCAGAATGAAACACACTGAAGAACAAAGAGGTTGGTGTTTATTCCTGATTCTTCATTAGTGAGGCTGAAGAACATTAAAGGGCACCTATTATGTTATTTCATGTAGTGTGTAACATAGAGCTAAGTGAACAAAAACATCCTGCAAAGTTTTATATATGAAAGTTCACCGTAAAAAAAGTTATTGTCTCTCAAAAGTAGGAGTCGACTCTGAGTCAATTTAATGAATCGTTTTTCCAATGAGTCATTTTGCTTTTTGTTGTGACATCAAGACGAAAAATTATCAGTATAATAAAAAAAAAAAAATAATAATAAAATTATTATTATTATTATTATCATTATTAATTCAGGGCTTAAAGTATTCCGGCATGAGGGCAGGTCCGGCCTCCGGCGCAGGCAAAATGTATTTATCAGGCTGCAAATTACAGTCGGAGGCACTTTAATCTGACTTGAATAACACACCGGTCCCCTTCAACCTACCTGTCACCACTATTGCCACCCGCTGGAGAACTCGACTGTTATATATTTGTCCCGATTTTCCGTGCATTTGTGAAAAAAAACTAGCCTTTCCCGCACTTCTTGCTGTCCCTGAATACATCTCACACGCAGCCTCGCTCTAACGTGCTTCTCTCGGAAACCAAAACAATGACTACCGTATTTTCCGGACTAGAAGTCGCTCCGGAGTATAAGTCGCATCAGTCAAAAAATGCGTCATGAAGAGGAAAAAAACATATATAAGTCGCACTGGAGTATAAGTCGCATTTATTTAGAAATTTATTTCACAAAATCCAAGACCAAGAACAGACATTTAATCTGGAAAGGCAAGTTATTTAACTAACGTTACACAGTAGCACACAGAACAACAGGCTGAGTAGGTGTCCGGTATGTTAACGCAACACATTAACAGTTATTCAGCTAAGTTACACAATAGCATAAAGAACATATACATGGAAGGCGGAATAGGCTAACATAAGCCAGGGAGTCCAACAAGCAAGTTACCAGTAAACAAGTTCACCAAGCTCCCGCGATCTCATTCCACATCACTGAATCCATTGAATTTTCTTCATATGGTGTCGCTTCTGAATAACTCCGCCAACTAGAGCGCCCTCTCGCGGCTGTAGCAGTAATGTTTTCTCTTGGTTCATCTCAGTCTGAATTAATTTTGATATATAAGTCGCACCTGAATATAAGTCGCAGGACCAGCCAAACTATGAAAAAAAGTGCGACTTATAGTCCGGAAAATACGGTACGTGGATGCTGTAGCTAGTGTTAATGGCTTATTTACAACTTTAAACATCTAAAAGAAGAGGCGATGGGCTAGGGCAGGTGGAAGACAGGCCTGTTGTTGTGGATTATGCAAAAGAAGTTTTGCAAAATGGACGCTAATGATCGACCAGAGGAGTCATCGGATAAAGAGGCGAAGAGCAGCAAGTTCTACGACTGATCCACAGTGAGTGTAGAGTTTATATGCTTATTCTGTGGAATAAAGTCGGGTGAACGGGGTCGCTGCGTCGCCGCGCTTATCACCGGCGCTAAAATAAGCACTAAAAGGCTCTGTCGCTCTCATGAATTCATTCGCTGCATTGGATCTGTCCATCCCCGGTACCCCACACGAGAGCACGGTGTCGGACCATCCCCGCTCCGCTACGTGCCGTGCCAGATTTTCTTAAAAACGGCCAGATTTTCATCCTAGGTCTTAAATTTCATTTAGTCAGGTCTAAAAAAGTGTTTACCCTTGTTCACTTCCTGAAACATTGAAACACATTGAAAGCTCAGTCAACATGAAGGATGGGGGTGCACCCAAACACTACTAATAAATATAAGCTAATGTGTAAATGTCAGTAATTTATCTTTTTTGACTCATTCTTTTTATAAAAAATTATTTAAAGGCTGAAATATGAGGTTTGTCTTTGTATAAAACCTTTTTTGTCAAAACTTTATTTGAACTTGTACATGTTAGTAGATAAGTAGTATTAGTAGTATAAATGTAGTATTAGTACTTTTTGAACAGGATTCTGTGATAACCGTGATAATTTTGGTCACTTTAATCATCTCATCATTTCCTCTCTAGTTATGATCAACTATGATCAACTGAAATTAACAATAATTGTGTTTTTACAGTACAATATGCAAAAGTACAATTTTCTATTAAAAAAAAATCTACCTCTCCCTCTCTCTCACACACGCACACATCAGATAAGCATAGATAGATAGATAGATAGATAGATAGATAGATAGATAGATAGATAGATAGATAGATAGATAGATACTCTAATGATCCCGAGGTCTAACTAATCTAACTTGCTATCTAACTAAACTAACTATCTATCTAACTTGGATAATGCGTCTTGTAGGTCTTAAATTTCAATCTTCATGGTCTTAAAATGTCTTAAAAAGGTCTTAAATTTGACTTAATGAAACCTGCAGAAACCCTGATTAACAAAACATGTATGAGACTTAATCCTTTATTTACTAGATAATTTTGAAAAACATTAACTTCACATTTTGGTCTATACTTGTATTTTACCTCCCATATATTAAGTGTTTGCACAAATTGGAGATAAATTGGGTCCAAATGTAGAGTAAATGTGTAATAAAAAATAAATATAGGCGTAGGCTACATTACCTATAAACAGTAGTCTCTAAGTTTTCTTTTTCCTTTTAAAGTACCGGATCGATAAGGAGTATCGATAAGAGGAGTAGTATCGATAAATACTTAACGATGCCCATCCCTAACAGTGACAGTATCATAATACTTAGTTTGGGGTTGAACTGGAGTGACAGTCCTATAGACTGTGAAAAACTTGCTCTTCTACAGTATATGGGCTCTTCGACTTGCTCTTGTGTAACCCGATTTGGCAAACCTCGTCAATAGAGGATGACCACTGTATTGTGTGTTTTAGGTTATCTTTGCCAATAAAATGTATTCAAATCTGAATTACATAACATTGTATTGGCTGTCAATCATGATGGGAGAGTAGACGAGTTACAGCATGTCCACCATATCTTGTGGGGGTTTTGCATTAAGCCATTTGTGGTGCCCTTACCACATTGTGCCTCATATACTGTAAATGTTAGACCCAGTGACAGGCTGGCATAAATGGCTTGCATAATACTAAGTAAGGAGGCCATAATATTTTTGACTCATGGCTGAAGTTAAGTTTCTCCAGCTCTCCCAAGGTTGGCAAAAAAATGCATCTCAAAATGCATCAGATTGATGCTTTTAAAATATGGAATTTTCAAAATGTTCTTCCCGGGGGATCATGCCCCCAGACCCCCCTAAAGGGGTAATATCCTTCTCACCTTTTTCACCCCTGACCCATTTTCATGCCTGAAACGGGCTTGGTAAAAGTCCTGGTTGAGCCACAGAAAGTTCAGGCTCAGGATTTTTTAGACTAAAGGTGAAAGTCTCCCCTACAGCTAATCCAATCAACCTAACGATTCAACGGGCCAGGGGCTCCGAAAGCCATTTGGCCTCCGAAAGGTGAGAATCTCAGTGATCTGACTCATTTAAAACACAATAGAGAAAACAGGACTGGCCAGAAAGGAGACTCTTGCTGGAGACTCAATAATCATCTGAAATCAGTCTACTAAACTTTATCAGTTTATATAGCCTACTATTGCAGTGGAAAAACTAAATTAAACATTAAATACATTTGTAATCCTACACCACCTGGGCATTAGACAATAAATACATCATGCTTCTTTAAATAATGTATACAGTTGTACATAATAATAATGTTCCATTTGAACTAAGATTACAATTTTAACACATAATGAAAATGTGCATGAGTGTCAGATGAATTTATACAGCACAACATCGATGCACCGAAAATATAAACAATTAATTTACTAAATTAAATTAGAACAGAATATACCTTTCTAATAAATAAAAATGCAAAACGAAATAAATCAGAATCAAGTCACAAGATGAGGAGCAAATGTGTGCAAAATGCCTAAAGTGCAGGGGAACATATATTCAAAACACAAGCCAGAAAAATGGAGCGCAACTGGAAGAAAACAAAACTAGAGGTATTTCGCATTTCATGGAAGGAGAGCTCAATTGCATACAGAGAGGCTTTAAAAGCTGCTAGATCTGCTTATTTTTCAACCCTATTAGAAGAAAATAAACAAAACCCTAGGTATTTATTTGAAACAGTGACTAAATTAACGAAAAAGAAAGCTTCAATCCCAGACGTTTCAAGCAACACAGCAGTAATGACTTTATGAACTTCTTCACTTATAAGATTGATAATATCAGGGAGAAAATTATAACGCAACCGTCTACTACAGTATCGCATCAGGCAGTGCATTGTAGTCTCCCGGAGGAAAAATTTGATTCATTCGTTGCTATAGGAGAGGAAGAATTTACTAAACTCGTTAAATAATCTAAATCTACAACATGTGTGTTAGACCCTATACCGACTAAGATACTGAAAGAGATGCTTCATAGATCCTCTTCTTAATATAATTAATTCATCTTTGTCTCTAGGATACGTACCAAAAATTTTAAGCTGGCTATGATTAAACTGCTTGTTAAAAAAACACAACTTGATCCTACAGAATTAGTCAATTACAGGCCGATCTCGAATCTACCTTATCTGTCAAAGATACTAGAAAAGGCTATATCTTCACAACTGTTCATTTTTTGAAAGAAATGATATCTGTGAGGATTTCTAGTCAGGATTTAGACCGTACCATAGTACTGAGACTGCTCTCATTAGAGTCACAGCACTTGTATGCTGATTGAGGACAGGGTTTTAAAGTAGAAAAGGAAAAAGGTAAAATGCAAGTGTAAAAACAAACATAAGAGAGACAAGGAACAGTTCTGAGACTGAACAGGTGATTTGTACATTTTATTTACAAAAAGAATAAGTAATTTACATACCATTGGGTATAAGTGTTTATCTGTCTTCATATAAAAAAGGTGGTTCCTTGTTTTTTTTGTTTTTTTTTCCTTATTACATTAATGTAAAACAAAAAAATATTTGTTATTTTCTTTTACCATTAACATGTGTATTCTGGTATTTCTTTGGAGTTTGGCAAGTTCATTCATTTAACAAGGTACTGCATGAACTGCAGTAAAAGTATTGTGTAATTGGTATAGGGAAAAAGATACTTTACGTTAATTTTCATTTAAAGAAAAAATACTGGCCAAATTCACCCTTCACTGCCGGGAATCCAGGTTTTTTTCTTAATTGGGAAACATTAAAATTAACCCCTAGAGTTAAGAAAAGGGTTACATACAACAGAGATTCTAATTATTGGACAAAAAACTTCCTCACGTAATAATCTAGAATACTGTCTAACACTTGATGGCTGCTCAGTCAAGTCTTCGTCGTCGGTTAGGAACCTGGGTGTGTGTGTGTGTGTTCTCATTGATACCAATCTTTCATTTGAAAGTCACATGTCTAGTATCTGTAAAACCGCATTTTTCCATCTTAAAAAATATCTCTAAATTACGCCATATGCTCTAATTGACAAATGCGGAACAATTAGTTCATGCATTCATGACCTCAAGGCTAGATTATTGTAATGCTTTTGTTTTTTGTTATTTTGTTTAATTGTTATTGTTCTGTCAAAACTGCACTGGCTCCCTATTAAACATCGCATACATTTTTAAATATTGCTGATTACTTACAAAGCACTAAATGGTTTAGCTCCGCAGTACTTGAGCGAGCTCTTAACGCATTATAGTCCTTCACGTCTATTGCGATCTCAAAATTCCGGCCAGTTGATAATACCTAGAATATCAAAGTCGACTGCTGGCGGTAGATCCTTTTCCTATTTAGCACCAAAACTTTGGAACAGTCTTCCTAACATTGTCCGGGAAGCAGACACACTCTGTCAGTTCAAAGCCAGATTAAAGACACATCTCTTTGGCCTAGCATACACATAACACATTATAGACTTCTATAATTCAATGTTAGAATTACAATGTTGCAGTTAACAACAGAGCTCAAACTATGTGCTATTTATTTTTAGATATAATAATCAACACTCAGATAAAAAAAATTACTATAAATTGCACATGTGGCAGGTTTTGCTAGCTAAATCTAATTATAAAGTACATTTTCTGGTCCAAGTCATTGGACAGAAATGGAATCATTTACTCAGTGGCTGTTTTTTTCATGACAAATTTATTTAAACATACAATAAATAATACAATTATTAACAGGTTAAGTAAATATAATGAATAGACTAATATAGCGCATATATGAAATGCCTCTCTAAATGCAACACTAAAAGCTGGAGGTAAATGTGAGATATTATTCTCAAGCTGTTTTATTGATATCTTTCCGCAGTTGAAACACTGGTTGAGAGACGTAAACATATCGATCAATTGTCTCTTCTTCTTCTGCACTTTTTACTGTTAGCAAACAGCATTACAGCATGCCTAGTGTCATGCCCCCTTCTGGATTTGAGCCTGGATCGCCTTTGACTTAATGTATTCGTCGAGCGACTGCATGCGCCGAACCATGACATCCGTATCGTACGGTTCTGTGTGAATACATGTACTGTTGCACCCCTAAAATATAGTCACAAACTTGTAATGGTCTCCCACATATTTTTTACAATACTAACTGTCCGTGGTTGGTAGTGATAATAGATGAGAAATATACAGTTTTACACCAGCATACTGATAATGTTTCTTTATTCGACAAAGCCACTAAAGCCTGAACCACTGCCTGAGGCCGCCCTTACATCTCCCTCGCAAAAGCGTTTGCCTTCCCACGAGAAATTTTGCGTTTACTCGCAAATATCTCTGAGGTTTTGCGAGTATCAAAAAGTTTCTTGCGGGAACACAAAAGCATTGAAATATTATTTCCTCCCATCATAATATCCAATTATTAGGGCTATATTTGTGCCTTTAATGAATAAATAAAAATAATGTCTAGTACATTAATGAACCCCTTTCATGGAAAATTCCAGGGACATAATGGATCAAAATCATCATAATCTTGTATAACAGTTGTTTGAACAAAACTCAGTACTTTCTGCCATTACATCTGGGTTTTATATAATTTTTTTTCACTAGATCATTTTTCTTTTATTGATTTACTGAGCACTTTTTTAACTTTAATTTCAGGCCCGATGGATGAGAATGAAGAAGTGAATGAAGTGGAGAAACATCAGAGAAGATCTCAGAAATCTTTCACTTGCACTCAGTGTGGAAAGAGTTTCACACGCAAACAGAAGCTCAATGTTCACATGAGGATCCACACTGGAGAGAAACCGTTCACATGTGATCAGTGTGGGAAGAGTTTCACGTGCAAACCGAATCTCAAGATTCACATGAGGATCCACACTGGAGAGAAACCGTTCACATGTGATCAGTGTGGGAAGAGTTTTGCACATAAAGGAACCCTTAAGTCTCACATGATCATCCACACTGGAGAGAAACCATTCTCATGTGATCAGTGTGGGAAGAGTTTTACACAACAAGGACACCTTAAGTCTCACATGATCATCCACACTGGAGAGAAACTGTATGAATGTGATCAATGTGGTAAAACATTTTTGTGGGCTTCAAACCTGAAGAGACACCTGATAGTTCATTCACAGGAGAAACCACATTCATGTTCTTTGTGTGGAAAGAGTTTTTCACGTCTGCAGGATTTAAAAGGACATCATAAAATACACACTGGTGTAAGAAATCATATGTGCTTTGAGTGTGAGAAGACTTTTATTACAGCTGAAGATTTGAAAAAGCACCAGAGAATTCACACTGGAGAGAAACCTTACAAGTGTTCACACTGCGACAAGAGATTCAATCGGTCAGGACATCTGAAACAACACGAGAGGATCCACACTGGAGAGAAACCGTATCACTGCACTGCATGTGGGAAGAGCTTCACTCAATTATCTGCTCTACACAGTCATACAAAAACTCACATTAAGTAGCTTATCTTCAGTTCCAGCACTTTCAAATGATAAGTGACCATAACGAAAATACGATTACGAAAATAATCAAGAAAACTGATGTATATAAATATCAGTTGAGCCTATGTTTACTTTCTTCACTGACACAGAAACAAATCAAAAGAATATCAGAGAAAGCTCAGCTTTAGGAGGGGAAGAGACAGACCATAGTAAAGAGACTGAGAAAATAAGAAAGAGTGATGGAGATGAAGAGAGAGCAGATATTGACAAACAATCCACTGCCCACTGACATGATTTTAAAGCTATTACTATTTAAAGCTATTACTAAGCTATTACATTGTTTAGCCTTCATATGTCTTGAAATGCACATATGTAAATCAGAGAAATCAAAATTTTCTCGGGGGAGCGATTCTATAACTCTACAGCCCTGGCCACAACGATCGAAAGTATAAACAAAACATTGTCAAAATTTGTCACATTAAATAGTTTATCTTTAAGAACAGCAGTTTCTACTGTGAGATTCACATCAACTCGAAGATGTAGTTCCTTCAAGCAATATCGCATATTAATGTTGCTTAATATAATCTATATGTTTAAAAGTACAACTGTTTTTTTTTTTACTAACTGTACTTGCTCCGGAAGCTGAAGAAGAGGCTGATTGATCTTGTTAGTCAATAAAGAGAGAGATCTGTCTGATTTGCTTCCAATTTGACTTTCTTTTTGTATTTTCTGCACCAAGTATTAAACTTTTATTGTCCATTTTTATTGTCTGCTCCTCCTTCTTGCATCAAGAATAAATAATTTGATAATTTTACTTTAGTTACATCTTAAAGTCATGCTGAGTAGAAATACATAATCATGTTTCTCTTGGTCCCTTCAAAGTTGCATTGGATTTTCTCCTCAGCGTAAAGGTTAAGAGACCCATCTATCACTGGTTTACAAATGTTTGTAGAGTTAGTTTCTAGAGTAAATATATAGGCTTTAATCTGTATCTCGCATCTTCACGAAAGTCGTCGAGGCAGCCCTTGTGCCACTCCGGCAACACGGGGTTCGCATCCTGAACTATCTCAACGACTGGTTGATCCTAGTTCACTCTCGAGACCAGGTTTGCGAACACAGGGACATGGTGCTCTGGCACGGCGCCCGTTTGGGCCTTCGGGTATGCTTGTATGCTTGGCTCTGCACCGTTTCTAGGCGTTGCTCAAGGACCAACACGTAGTAGTCCGTTCAGACAACATGGCGACAGTAGTGTATATCAACCAACAAGGTGGTCTACATTCCCGCCGTATGTCGCAACTCGCCCGCCATCTCCTCCTATGGAGTCAGAAGCATCTGAGGTTGCTTCAAGCCATTCTCATTCCAGGAGAGCTGAACCGTGCGGCCGACAAGCTCTCATGGGTTCAGCCACTTCCTGGAGAATGGAGACTCCATCCCCAGACGGTTCAGCTGATTTGGGAACAGTTTGGCGGTGCACAGGTTGATCTCTTTGCCTCCCTAGACTCTTCTCACTGCCCCTTGTTTTATTCCCTGACAGAGGGGACCCTCGGCATGGATGCACTAGCGCACAGCTGGCCGCGGGGCCTCTGCAAATATGCGTTTCCCCCTGTGATGTGCAAAATCAGGGAGGATGAATGAGCGCAGCTCGCACAAAGAAACTCAGTGAACAACACACTGCCTATAAAATCTTTTATATTTTTAACATGATACTGTTAAGCAACCTCACGCGCCAAGTGCTGTTTCCCGAATACCATCACGATTGAAAATATGACATTGATTTCATACAACAGTTCAATAAACAGTTAAAATTAAGTCACTTAGTGGAACCATTCCCCTTGGCAACAACTTCTCCCTTCTTATATCACCAGTGACATCCATGTTCCCCATTAAATTGTTTTATATTTTGGACAGTGCAGTGATCAACACACAGACAAGATTAAACACACGAACATTCAAGCTTTGTGCATTACTGTTAGACTTTCCTGCTCTAGTTGAATGCATTTATCGACAAATGGTATAAAATAATTCATTTTGGGCTTAGAAGCACCAAACCACTAACCAGCAAGCAGCACATCTGCTTCTCATGTCTGGGGGAAGCCAAATGTGGAAAGGAGACGCTTTAATAATGGGGATACCAACAACATTCCTTTTGGTTGCGCCTTATTGGCCCACCCAGACTTGGTTCTCTGAACTGGTGCTTCTCGTGACAGACCCTTCCTAGCCAATCCCTCAGAGACGGGACACCCTCTGGCACCCACGTCCCGATCTGTGGAACCTGCATGTGTGGGTCCTGGATGGGACGCGTCAGGTTTGAGTACCCTACCACCTCAGGTGGTGGTTACCATCAATTCCGCTAGGGCCCTGTCCACGAGACACACCTATGACTGCATGTCTGTGTAGACTGCGTTGAAATGGAACCTCTTCGTCTCCTGGTGTTCTTCTCGCAGAGAAGACCCCAGAAAATGCACAGTCGGGTCCGTGCTCTCCTTCCTCAAGAATGGTTAGAACGAAGGCTGTCTCCTTCCACCCTGAAGGTTTACGTGGCTGCGATCTCTGCGCACCACGACCTTGTGGAGTCGAAAACGGTGGGACAGCATAACCCAGTCATCAGGTTCCTGAGGGGGGCGAGAAGACTAAGGGCCTGTCCCAATACCTCCCCTTACCCTTGATTTCTGCCCTAACCCTTGTTTTTGCGCGTTCTTGTGTAGGGGTAGGGTGTCCCAATACTCTAAAGAGCAAGGGGGAGTGCTATTCTCCCCTTAAAATCAACCCTCAAAACATAGTTAAAACGAAGTGGAAGATGAAATTACGCAGGATACCTTGCAGACTCAGCAAGCCGGTACATATTTTTAAAAAAGATGGCGGATACTGCTGGAAAGGAACAATTGAATTGTAGAAATATTTTCGCAAATAAGCATGATACATGTTAAATATACATCTGATCTGGGTAGTTCATCTAATTTTATTTTCGATTTTGGCTTCCAAGGATTATAAAAAGAAGATGTGAGGTAAAACTATTAAAAACTGGCGCGCGTTCGGAAACGGACTGCAACTAGACAAGCAAACTATACTTTGGGTTTCATGTGCGCGTCTAAACGATCAAATACAGATAAAAATATGGCTAAATGACCGGTTTGGAGATTCATTTTAGCACAGTTTATGTCTTAAATGGGAGTTAGTTGTGGAATAGTTGGGAGAAAATGTGTATTATTAGATCTGCATTCGGTCTTAAAGTGGCAGCGTCTAAATTTTCTGAATGAAAGTAGTAGTAGTAGTAGTAGACACGTCGACGCTGTGCGTGATATAGTGAGGTTGGCTGCGTGTGCTGTAGTAACGAAAATAACGACTTTATCCAACTATTAGTGTTCTTCAATGTGGGCCTCTGACGAGAGTTCACGGGAGCGCCACGACGCATGCGTGAGAACTGAGATTACGGCGTTCTTCTTCTTCGCTCTACAGCGTGCGTCTTCCTCTGCTTATAAACAGACCGTTTTGCGCTTCCGGCAATGTCGGGACGTCATCTTGTACATAGATATCATATTATTATATGATATCTATGATCTTGTACAGTAAATGGCGGTAAAACTCCTAAGGAGTGAGCAGCCAGTAACAATAGAAGAAGAACGCCGTAAGCTCAGTTCTCGCGCATGCGTCGTGGCGCTCCCGTGAACTCTCGTCAGAGGCCCACATTGAAGAACACTAATAGTTGGATAAAGTCATTATTTTTGTTGTTTTTCCGCACAAAAAGTATTGTCGTCGCATGATAAACGTAATGTAGAGCCACTGTAGTCACTTTGACTATTTTAACGATGTTTTTAATAACTTTTCTGGGCCGACGAGTTTCGGTCCCTCTGAAAGCCTATGGAGAAGTGAGACAGCCGTCAGATTTCATCAAAAATATCTTAATTTGTGTTCCGAAGATGAACGAAAGACTTACATGGTTGGAACAACATGAGGGTGAGTAATTACTGACAGAATTTTCTTTTTTGGGTGAACTAACCCTTTAATAGCCGAGTTTCCAATGTCGGGCCAGTGCGAGCCAGGGCTTTAAACGGGCCGTGCCGGGCTAATAGCACCGGGCCTGCGTTTCCACTGTCGGCCCGGAAGCTCCACAGCGCTTCACTAAAACACGCCCGTAACACGCCTCACTGGAACAATGTCACACTAACCCATCATTTCACCAACAAATAGAAGTTTTATGAGAAAACTAATCAAATATCACTGGAAACAGCATTGAAAACAAACATGATAAAAGCGGCCGTTTGCTGGCATTTCTTTTTGTTTACTTGAATATTTAAAACCCAAGCATCGATGTTTTACCACAGGTTTACAATAAAAAGTGATACATTGATCATAATGAATTCGTTTGTCAAAATTGGTCACTCAGAAATAAATTACCGTTAGGTCTATTTCACAAAAGAAAGAGGACACACTTACTTCAGTCACGTCTGTTTCTTTATCTGGTAGATACAGGACATATTTACATCACATTTAGAAAGAATGATCATTTCTAGAAATATATGCCATACGACCTGAGGAGCTTTAGCACTCTCTCGACTCCCAGACAGATATTTTCAGTCAGAAACAGAGGAAGCTCCCGAAAAAAAAGTTGCTTTATTTTATGATAGTCCATTATACACAGACGATACGTAGGCTACTGACAGATAAAAAAAAAAACCTTTTTTTTACTAAGCGTATTACTATGGTAACGATTAGTGCGCATAGTCTTTTGCATCACAAACAGAAGGCATTCAAACATGAACGCGAGTTAAATCATTTTAAATGTCTTTAATGCTGACAGAATCATCTGGCGCTGGCGTCTCCTGACGGTAAACTCCGCCTCTGTTGGTAACCACTCCTCTAGCCCGAGCTGGCCCGCTTTGGCCCAAGGTATTCGACGGGCCAGAAATCCTGGCCGTTGGCCCCGAGTAGGCCCCGGGTAAGCCCCGATCAAGCCCCGAAAGTGACAGTGGAAATGCGACTGGCCCTGGCACGCACTAGCACGGCCCGGCCCGGCCCGGCCCTGGCCCGACGGTCGAAGCGCGGATAATGATATGACGCCTAGTGTGCTGGCTTTGGCATGCGTTTGTATATAAAATAAATAAGATCGTGGAGAGGACGCAGCCCTGGGGCAGGGTATCCGCGGGGTCTTGAAAAGTATTAAAAGGTGATAAATCAATTTTGGGAAAATTAAGACCCTTAAAAAGTATTAAAAAGTCTTATCACGGCTTTATAAAGTCTTAAATTTTGATTTTTTTTTTTCTGAATTAGCTGTCCAACAGTTTGAGTCCCAAGTGTGTGAATTTAGTCATTTTTATTAAAAAAACCAACAGGTACATAAAAAACGTCTCGGTTACGGATGTAACCCTCGTTCCCTGAGTGGGAACGGAGACGTTACGTCGGATGACGACGATTGGGGTTTCGCTTAGAAGCCTATCACCTTCAAGTATTAGAAAACGAGCCAATGGCAATGAAATGCCATGGGTCTGCGGAATTTGCCTAGCGCAACTCCGCCCGCCGCAGGGGGTATATAAGGAAGTACGCTAGCACAATGCAGACATGCCTTCGCTGAGGAGCCGAGACTGGCCCCAGGCGTTTTTCAGCGGTACAGCGGAAGTGGCAGGAAGACGTAACGTCTCCGTTCCCACTCAGGGAACGAGGGTTACATCCGTAACCGAGACGTTCCCTTTCGTGGTCACTCCGAGTTACGTCGGATGACGACGATTGGGGTTCCAGTCTAATCACGCCACCTCGGCTGTCTTCCAGTGCCCTGCGTAAGTCTGAGCTCCCTGTTGTGAGACTAGCACGAACGAAGGAGTCCTACTTAACACAGGGATACCAAGGTAAACTGGGGAGCATATCTCAGAGAGAAGTATGCAATTACGCCCAGCCATTGATGGGGGGGACTTAGAATACACATATGGCCAGAGGCTGCATATGGAAGATCACTGGGGTGTCCAGCCGCAGGTGGAATTTTTAAACCCCAGGGGTGGCAAGGGTGGCTTGCCAAGGGAAAGACACACGCTCACAAGGAGACTTACAGCGGAATACACATGTGGGGGTCGCCCAGAGGGGGGACCATGCACATGGTGGCACCTAGTCAAGCGCAAAAGCTGAGCATGGAATTTGGCATAACTCAGGCGTTGACGTCAGCAGTGCTGGAGGAAACTCAGAGCTTATCAGACTCACCTGAGGAAAATATCGCACGTATCCCGTCCGTGGAGAGGAATGGCGAGCAAGCGAAGACACCTGAGCAGAATCTAGCACCGGCTGGTTGAAGCGAGTACATGAGAAGAAACTGGCTCTACTCGGAGATTATAGAATCTCGCGAATGTGTTGGGTGTCGCCCAGCCTGCAGCTCTACAAATGTCTGTTAGCGAGGCGCCATGCGCTAGAGCCCAAGAGGAAGCCACACTACGTGTGGAGTGAGCTTTCACACCAAGGGGGCACGGACGACCTTGCTGCTGGTATGCCAAAGCAATGGTATCCACTATCCAGTGAGACAACCTTTGCTTTGAGAGAGCCTTTCCCTTCAGCTTCCCACCATGACAGACAAAGAGCTGGTCTGAGGTCCTAAAACACTGCATTCTGTCTACATAAGCACGGAGGGCGCGTACTGGACAGAGCAGTGCCAAGGCTGGGTCTGCCTCCTCCGAGGGCAGCGCTTGCAGGTTCACTACCTGGTCTCGAAAGGGTGTGGTAGGAACCTTGGGCACATATCCAAGCCGGGGTCTCAGGATCACGTGAGAGTCAGCCGGCCCGAATTCCAGGCACGCTTCGTCAACCGAAAATGCCTGCAGGTCCCCTACCCTCTTGATGGAGGCCAATGCAACCAGGAGCGCTGTCTTCATTGACAGGAACTTAAGCTCCACTGATTGCAAAGGCTCAAATGGAGCGCTCTGCAGGGCAGTTAGAACCACTGAGAGGTCCCAAGAGGGAACGAGGGGAGGACGAGGAGGATTTAGTCTCCTCGCTCCCCTCAGGAACCTGACGATCAGGTCGTGCTTTCCCAGAGACTTACCATCGACTGCTTCGTGATGTGCGGCAATGGCGGCAACATACACTTTCAGGGTGGAGGGAGACAGCCTTCGCTCCAACCCTTCTTGCAGGAAGGAAAGCACGACACTGATGGGGCATTTCGTGGGTTCTTGATGTTTAGAAGAACACCAGTTGACGAAGAGGTTCCACTTCAACGCATAGGCATGTCTCGTGGACGATGCTCTAGCGGAAGTGATGGTAGCCACCACCGCAGGTGGTAGGGTACTCAAACCTGCCTCGTCCCGTCCAGGAGCCACACGTGGAGGTTCCAAAGATCGGGACGAGGGTGCCATAAGGTGCCCCGTCCCTGAGAAAGGAGGTCCTTCCTCAGAGGAATTGACCAGGGAGGTGCTGTCGCGAGGAGTACTAGTTCGGAGAACCAGGTCCGGTTGGGCCAATATGGGGCAACCAGAATGACCTGCTCCTCGTCCTCCCTGATCTTGCGCAAGGTCTGCGCAAGGAGGCTCACTGGGGGAAACGCATACTTGCGTAGGCCCCGCGGCCAGCTGTGCGCCAGTGCATCCGTGCCGAGCGTGCCCTCGGTCAGGGAATAAAACAGGTCGCAGTGGGACGAGTCGTGGGAGGCAAACAGGTCTACCTGTGCGTCGCCGAACTGATCCCAAATCAGCTGGACCGTCCGGGGATGGAGTCGCCAATCTCCAGCGAGAGGCCGAACTCGAGACAGCTCGTCGGCCGCCTGGTTCAGGTGTCCCGGGATATAAATGGCTCGAAGCGACCTCAGATGCTTCTGACTCCATATGAGGAGGTGGCGAGCGAGTTGCGACATACGGCGGGAGCGTAGACCACCTTGTTGGTTGATGTACGCTACTGTTGCGGTATTGTCTGATCGGACTAGTACGTGCTGACCCCTGAGCAACGCCCGGAAGCGGTGCAGGGCGAGACGTACAGCCAGCAACTCGAGGCAATTGACATGCCAAAGGCGCTGGGGTCCTGTCCAGGAGCCCGTGGCAGCATGACCATTGCACATGGCGCCCCAGCCCGTGTTGGAGGCATCTGTTGATACAACAACATGCCGGGAAACTCGTTCTAAGGGCACTCCGGCCTGTAGAAAATTGAGGTTCGCCCACGGGGTGAAGGTCTGACGGCAGGCTGGAGTCACTGGGACTTGGAGCGTTGCCGTGTTGCCATGCCCACCTCGGGACTCGATCGCGAAGCCAAAGCTGAAGCGGTCTCATATGAAGCAATCCCAGCGGCGTTACTGCGGCTGCGGATGCCATATGCCCCAGGAGCCTCTGAAAAAGTTTCAGTGGAACCGCACTCTTGCCCTCGAACTGACGAAGACAAGTCAGCAGTGACTGCGCGCGCTCGCTCGTAAGCTGCGCGCACATGGCGACCGAGTCGATCTCCATACCGAGAAAAGAGATCCTCTGCACGGGGCAGAGTTTGCTCTTCTCCCAGTTGACCCGAAGGCCCAGACGAACTAGGTGCCGGAGCACTAGGTCCCTGTGTTCGCAAACCTGGTCTCGAGAGTGAGCTAGGATCAGCCAGTCGTCGAGATAGTTCAGGATGCGAACCCCGTGTTCCCGGAGGGGAACAAGGGCTGCCTCGACGACCTTCGTAAAGACGCGAGGAGACAGGGCTAGTCCGAAAGGGAGAACCGCGTACTGGTATGCCTGCCCCTCGAAAGCAAACCGTAGAAACGGTCTGTGTCGAGGTAAAATGGAGACATGGAAGTAGGCGTCCTTCAGGTCGATCGCTGCAAACCAATCCTGCGGCCGCACACACTGGAGGATGTGTTTGGCCGTTAGCATCTTGAACGGCAGCCTGTGAAGGGAGCGGTTCAAGACGCGCAGGTCGAGGATTGGCCGTAACCCACCGGACTTCTTGGGTACAATGAAGTAAGGGCTGTAGAAGCCGGACTTCATTTCGGCTGGAGGGACAATCTCGATCGCACCCTTCGCCAGTAGGGTGGCGACCTCCGCTCTCATGACAGGGCCATTGCCACCGACCATAGTGAAGCGGACTCCCCTGAAGCGGGGAGGAGATCTCGCGAACTGAATCGCGTAGCCGAGCCTGATGGTTCTCGCGACCCAGCGGGACAGTCTGGGAAGCTCTAGCCAGGCTTCCAGAAAGTGCACCAGCGGGGTCATACGAACTACAGACGTACCGTCGGTGGGGCAGCGAGGCGGAATGACCGGCACCGGCGAGGGTGGCATAGCGGCCCTGTGCGGGGGCACGGTCATTAACCGCGTCCTGCCAGAGGAGGCCAGGGGAGGGCGCGCGTCCCACGGGGGCGTGCTCTGGCAGGGGTCTGGCGACAGAGGGGGATGAGAGGAGCGAGGCCCGTGGGCGGCGCGTGCTGTCATCCCGCACCTCTGGGACAGAGGAGGGCGGCAGTGGCGGGACCCGAGGGTGGCGCGCACTGCGGCCCTCAGACTCTGTCGGCTCAGGATTGGGGAATTCAATTCTGTCTTCAACCACATCAAAGTACTGCTCGTCGTTGGACGAACAGCGGGGAGTGGAGAACAAAAGATTCTCCCCCGGCCCTCCACCGGGGGAAGGAGTGGCCCTGCTACCAGCTCCTGGGACAGAATTGAAGCCAACCCTGAGCAGCCCGTCTCAGGAGCGCCGCTTGGCCTGGCGTTTAGCGGGCGGCGGGGCTGGAGAGGGCTGTGGCGCCTGCCTGCGGCTCCCACCACAACGCGGCCCGGGTGAAGGTTGCTGCTGGGGCCGTGCGGGAGGGGCGGCCGCGGGAGGGCGCCCTCGGCGGCGAGCAGGCTGAGAATTCTGAGCCGACGGCTGAGCAGCGGAGCGTCGGGGCAGAACGTGTATAGTCTCAGTCTGCTTCTGGGCGGTCGAGAACTGTTGGGCAAAATCCTCGACGGCACCGCCGAAAAGGCCGGCCTGGGATATGGGAGCGTCAAGCAGACGAGTCCGGTCGAGCTCACACATATCAGCCAGGTTCAGCCAGAGATGTCTCTCCTGGACCACAGCTGTGGACATCACCAAACCCAGGGAGCGCGCGGTCACCTTCGTCGCTCGGAGAGCGAGGTCGGTGGCGGCGCGCAGCTCATCAACGAGCCCTGGGTCTGTCCTGCCCTCGTGCATGTCACGAAGCATCTGGGCCTGGTAGACCTGCAGGATGGCCATGGCATGCAAAGAGGCAGCTGCCTGTCCCGCCGCACTGTAAGACTTCGCCACGAGAGTGGACGAGAATCCACAGGCTTTGGACGGGTGTTTAGGATCACCACGTGATGAAGCGCCTGCCGGACACAGCTGCATCGCGACAGAACGTTCAACCGTGGGAATCCCAGTGTACCCACAAGCATCAGCTCTATCGAGGGGAGGAAAGGCGGAGAAAGCCGACGAACGATCGCGGGAAGACATGGGAGCCTTCCAGGACCGCGTGACTTCCTCATGCACTTCCGGGAAGAATGGTATTGGGGTTGGGCGGCGACGAATGTCAGCGGCCGCTCCCAAAAACCAATCATCCAGCCGCGAGCGCACTGGATCGGGCGGCGGGGACCACCCGAGCCCAATGGCCGCGGCTGCCCGGGAAAGCATGGCAGTCAGCTTGGGATCAGACTCGGGCAATGCTGGCGCGCCCGAGGGTGGCAACACAGCCGAATCCTCACTTCCCGAGGACTCATACCCACCTTGTGATGCAGTGATCGTCATTGCATCCTCCTGTGAAACGCGAAACGAAACGCGCGGGGCTTCCGTAGAGAGACCGGCGGTTTCGGTTTGCACGCTCGCGGGTACCAATGCTGAAGAGGGGCGTGTGGACCGTGGACGTATCGGCGGTTTGTCCCACACAGATACCCTCAGGTCACCCTGGCCACCAGCCGAAGTACAGCCTCTCGGGGAGACCGTAGATCGGGGTGTGAATGAGGGGACTCTCGCTCTGATGAGCTCATTGAGTCTCGACCGCAGCAAGGAGATGGTCATGTTCCCGCAATGAGAACATGAGTCATCCACAAACGCTGCTTCAGCGTGATCAACGCCCAAACACGCTAAGCAGAGATTGTGCCCATCAGGAGAAAATACATCGCGACCACAACCAGAAGTGCACGGGCGAGACATCTTTAAAAAGACGTGCCACATGCAATGCTCTTTTTGTGAGAGGAAACTCCGCGGATGTTGAAGCGAACAGGGAGAAATCACACTAACTGTCAGATCACTGACAAGATTAGCAGGGAAGTGTGCACTCGCTGAAAATCGCCATCACACCAACACCGGAGAGCTCGCTCGTCTCGAAGGTAAGAGAAGAATAACTCAGAATATTTGGCTTACAGGAGTGGAGAAGTTCTCGGCTCTGAAGCGAAAGCATGTCTGCATTGTGCTAGCGTACTTCCTTATATACCCCCTGCGGCGGGCGGAGTTGCGCTAGGCAAATTCCGCAGACCCATGGCATTTCATTGCCATTGGCTCGTTTTCTAATACTTGAAGGTGATAGGCTTCTAAGCGAAACCCCAATCGTCGTCATCCGACGTAACTCGGAGTGACCACGAAAGGGAACTAGGCTATTGTGGGTGCGTAAATTGCCTCTGAGAGCACCAGAGCGGGCGGGTGGAAGTTTAAAAGCACAATGTACGCTCTGGCGTTCCCAGTAGTGCGTATTACAATGCACCGAAATGTTTTAAGAGAAGGTTGGTGAACGCATGAACAGAATGCAATAATATCTGTCCGCAGAGCCACAGTTTTACCCCAGCAGTTTTACCCCATGCATGCGCAGTTTCATCACAACAGTTTTACCCGCAGAGTCCGTTTACCGTTACATTAACTCATACAATTTGTATTATGCATTTCCTTAACATGTATTTGCTAATCAAACACTTTATATGAACAAACTACTAATCCATAAAACACAATCGGTCTTCCGACCTTCTATTGTGTTGATATGCGCGAGGGAGAGAGAGCAATACAGCGCTCGTGTTGTTTGAAGGCGGTGAGAGTGCGCGTGCACGGCCGGGGCTCTCTCTCTCTCTGTTTGTTCTTGCGCCCTGTCCACTGATCTAAATAATTAGTTGTCACGACGACTAATTTGTTCCCTCGTTTTAATAAATCGTGGACACGTTGAACTAATTCCCTCCCTCAATTTGATTTAACGAATTACAACGTGGCCAAAAACAGTTTGATACTATTAATTAGTGATTGCTAAAGACCTATTTTTTGTGAATTGGTGAATATTCAGGTGAATTATTTCGTGGACACTTATTAAACTGATTATTAAACGGTTTTTCTTACCTGTGAAGATAGCTCTTCAGTGAAGGCCGACAATTCTCGTACAGCTTTTTATTCCTTTTTAGCGCAATTTTCCACCGGACACTCCAGTTCCGCCTCGATCCTCACTTGCCCCGGCTCCACCTTGGTCTCCTAGTCCTTTAGTGTCGCCTGGTCTCTCTGCCCAACGGACTCCGCCAAGACCTTCACCGATCATGCCATCAGCTCAGTAGGTTCACTCTGTTCATTGTCTTGAGTTGATTGTGGCTACCACACAGTGCCAAGAATAGCTAAATCCACTAGAGGAAGAGCACTTAACTTAACACTAAGATTAATTAGTGCTGAACAGGTTTTCATTGTCAGCTCATTTAGTTTGAAGATGCAAAATGAGACTCAGATTCCCGGATGACTCCTCACTCTTTTAACTCTTGCAAATGCCGTCTGACAGCAGCCAGATCATGGGGGTGGATAGGAAAGGCTCTTTGTTTAAAAGGGGTTTCGTCAAAAAGCTTGATGTGATGCTTGACTTGGGATGTTCGACCAATGTCAAGGTCATGTTGAGCAAACACATCAGACATATCACTGAGCTTCTTACTGATCCTATCCCTCCACTCTTTAGGCAACGGGGAGTCCCTAAAGTCAAAAGTAATCACTGCTTCGGAACAGCACTGACCAGCAGTTACAGATCCCACCTCGCGTTCTTGAGGGATGATACTCTTGATGGCATGCACTTCAGCAACCACAGCATTTGGCTGCAGTACTACATCCCGATGCGACTTCTGTTCCGTAGCTGGACAGTCAACTTTTGTGTTGGAAACGATGACACTTGAACTACACCACTTGGGAAAAGAACACCTCTAAAGAGGGAGGAGTTTGAACACATTCTTTAGTGGGTAAGCAACTCATATTTGCTTTTCCACAGAGAGCAACTGTCTGCTGTGCTGGAATCACTACGGGCTCCTTGCTTTGTAGTCTCACCAGTCCAAGGCATCCATTGGCATTCTGTTTATGACGTAATTCCAGCGTTTTAAGCACAGCACTGTACCCGTATCGTGGAGAATGGTGTTCAAGGATATTCAAGTTAGAACATTCAGCATACAAAGAATCAAGCGTATTCATCCCGATTAAGACTTGAGATTGTTTTTCTGGGTTGAAGTCAGGAACGACTAGTGCCAGTGTGGAAATTTTAACCTCAGATCCAACCATGTCTTCTGGAAAAGTTATTGTAATTTTGACATAGCCTTTGTATGGAACTGGCTGACCATTTGCTCCACTGACCTCAAGCAGAAGATTGAGGGGTTTGATGGTATGATTAATCAAGCAAGCTTGGTAAAAGGACCAAGGAACTGTGGTCACTTGCGACCCTGTGTCAAGTAAGCAATGACATTCAGTCCCCGAGATTCTGACTTGCGCTGTACACTTGGATCCGACCAGATGCTGAATACGGAATTTGTGGTGTGAAGGAGAATTGTTGTGTGGGCCTGCAGACTGATCTCATGAAATGGCGTATGTATGACACAGCAATGCGATTTCCATTTTTGGCGTGCTATCAACACGGATAATCGCTTTTCAGCGTGTTTATCAACGCCGTTGACTTAACGTTACATTATAAATATGACCTATCCCAACTCCATCCCTAAACCTACCCGTCACTGGGGTTAATACCATAGATTATAAATGTAAGATCCCTTACCTCTACTCCCACACCTAAACATACCCATTTTATGGATAATATTAAAATTATAAAACGTAATGGACAGATATAGGAAAATGGCATTTTTATGAACAATATGCCGTTAAAATATAGTTTGAGCCACGAATCCTACCCCTAAACCTAACCATAACCATTTCTACCTAGGCAACGATTATAAAGAAAAACAACAGACAGACGAGTATAATCACAATAATTAACCTAACAACACAACATCGATTCACAAAATACACCAATTTTATTAGCTTGATGTAATCCAAACCTTCAGAATCCACATTTGCCAGAAAAAGATCCAAACTCAGCCCTTTATCCAGTAATCGTCATCTTGACCGTTAAACGTCAAACCCCGCGCTTGTTATGAATTCAAATTCAAAAATTGCACCGTCAAGAAGCGTTACGACAGGTTACTATGGTTACGGCAGTAATATCAAACGCTCATTGGCTCTCGCCTCGCCTACTTCGTCACAGATTGCGTCATTCACATTTGAAATGAAGCGTGCACCACTGCCGCGCAGCTCTCAGAGCGAACCGAACCGAAGACGGATATCATTTCAAATCCATCATGAAAATGTTAATATTAACATTTTCATGATGGATTTGAATTAATAACTTAAATTCTGCTCTGTTACCTTATACAAAACCACTGCCAGAAAGGACTGCGACACATCGTCACGTGAACAACTTTTGGTACCGATTTTGACATTTTCTTATTAAATAAATTATTGTGATTATATTTGTCTGTCTGTTGTTTTTCTTTATAATTGTAGCCTACGTAGTTTTAAGAAATGGTTATGGTTAGATGGTAGGATTAGCAAATGTCCGGGGATAATGGTACGTGTAAGATTCACGTCTGAGGCTGTTAAACTGTGACATCGACACGTTTTCCAAAGGGGACCAACATGATTATTTCACATACATTTTGCTCCGTTTCGCTCGGACATTTAATGGCGTAGACATACACGCGGAAGATGACGGTTTGTTTCGGCGTGAACATGCACGCGAATAGCTCAAAATGCGTATAAATAACACGCCACTTTTGACTTGAAAGTGGCGTGTATTTTTACGCAAAGTCATGATGTCATGTTGGGGCCTGAGTTCATTCTGGGGGGACAACCTTTAGGTTCCCTTGTTCCAGTTTGTCTCGCAACTGGAGCTGTTAAGCCCAATTTATACTTCTGCGTCGAACTTACGCCGTAGCATACGCCGTAGGCTGTGTGTAGCGCGCGTACCCTCCGGCGTACCCTGACGTGCACCTCTCCAAAAATGTAACAACGCGTCAACTCTACGCGGACGCAAGCGCTGTGATTGGTCTGCTAGGACCGCTCACTCGGGTTTCACATGCTCCCTCTGCGCGCGTCAACACGGACAACGACGCAGAAGTATAAATGAAAACCAACGCGTTGCCTACAGCGTAGAGGCTCCGGCGTAGGTCCGACGCAGAAGTATAAATCAGCCTTTAGGCGTTTAAAGAAACGGCACCAACATGACTGTTCTCTCTATCCCACTCCTGTTGCTTCAACCGCTGTTTGTTTCTTCTCTTTTTAACTAGCCTGGGGTTCGGAGAATTTTCACAGGTTACAGATATGTGGTCATCTTCACCGCATCTGAAGCAGTAACCAGGGTGTGGTCTGGATTTTGTGACAGGATAACCGTTTGACTTGGACGGTTGTCTAGCAACAAACTCATGGTGGAAGAGGGCGATGTCTTATACTTGGTTTTGACAGTCTTTCTGGGCTTTAGAAGAGTTAATGCAGTTAACTGTTCCTTTAACTCAGCAATTTGCTTATTCAACTCAGCAGTCTCAGACAACAATTTTGACTCATGAGGGGATTTGCTTGAAATGATAGTATCTTGGCTATAAGCATGAGCAGATCTAGGTGATGCTTGTGGTTTCTGCTTAAAAGCACTGGTGTGGCTTCTCATGCGCAACCATTTCTGTGCACTCGTCTTCTCTAGTTCTAAGGGAACGCAGTAAGTCTTGGAACTCGATAGGGTCCTCTCTACGAGTTTCGAGATGAAGCTCAGAAATAAGGATGTCATCCCAGCAGCCTCTGCAAAACTGTCGCAGAAGATGATGGTTGGCCTCAGACGATTTAATTCCACCTCCCCTGACTGCCTTGCTCAGAGCAACTTGAAGCCTTTGGAGATAGCTAGATGCTTTCTCTCCATCATTCTGAAATGTGTTCATGAATATTGAGAACAACTCGTCACCATCATCGATTGCACCATAAGCTGCATCAAGCACATTAAGGTAAGCTCTGGGAGAAGCACGAGGCCCTAAAGACTTGACGATATCAGTGGCAGGAGGTAAGAGACTCTCCATAATTCTCCTTACTCTTTGTAAGTCAGACACAGAAGGGTCAACAAAAAGAGTAATTCAACATTACAACGCCAAGTGTCGTAATCGGATTCATTATTGGGCTAGGGAATTCTCCCTGAGAAAGGGCGGAGCCTAACTACAGCAGTAGATGGAATTGCTGCAGCGACTTCGCTCTTAACTATATGCTCTACAATAACTTTCTGCACCTCAGCAGGATTGAGCTGAACGTGACTCATGGTGCCTGACAACCGTTTTTCAGTTCTTGGTAATTCATCTTGATTGTTGGCTCATTGAGAATGGAACAAGGACTCTGGACATTCCTCTTGGATGCATTCTGCTCTTTAATGGAATTGAGCTCATCAAGTTCATCTGGAATTAAGGAGCTTGAGATCTAAAAGAGTTCTTCTCGTAGCAGAGAATTAAAGGATTTTCGACTTTGCTTAGCAAAGGTTTTCAGGGTGGATAAATAAGAGGTTGTGGCACCAAAACTCTCCTCACAAGAGTAGACACTGCTCAGGGCTCTTATCTGGTAAGTTAAGCTTTGGCCGTCTTTATCTGTGTAGCTAAGGGGTAGCAAGGGAGTTATTAATTTAATAGCTGATCCAAAGTTGTGGTCTGATCTACAATGGTGTGGTCATGATACTTGGACTCAGGATCGTTAATTGGAAGGACTCTTGAGATGGAACCATGACGTTTTAGAAGATCAAGGACCTCTTCATCCTCAAGAGTGTTAATTGGTCCACTGACTAGATGAGCATTTACAATTTTGACACTTTCCCTCTGTACTATTTCCATGTCCTCAATGTCAATTTACTTGCCACACTAATAAACTGATTTGAATGTCTCTTTCGTCGATTTTTTTTTTTTTTTTTTTGGATGTAAAGTATAAATAAAGCTATTAATTACACCTCCTGGCTGGCTCGCCACTTTTTATGTAGCACACAATTCCTTACACTCTTTACTAATTTCTGGTTATTTTATTATTTTAACAACTCTTTAATTAATTCCTTTTTGTAATTAATTTTTATTTTACAGGGTTACAGACAGAATCATATTATAATTTTTTTTTTTTTTTTTTAGTCTCGCCGTTAACGGCAGGTGTAGACAATGTGTTACTCTATTTATCTGTTCACCAGCCACTTTGAGAGGAATGGATGAATTTAAGTGTTGTAGATCTGACAGGCTTTGACAGCATAGCACCACACAAGACCCTGATCACAAGCAATCAACTAAGATCACAATAAACTTATTAAAACACAAAATACATTTATTAGCATATATTTGAGAATCTGAATATCAGATATTTCACATTCTACTCAACAAGTTTATGCTTTGTTACTCTGTTACCAAATTCTTTTTTTTTTTTTAACTGTTTGTCCTTGTATTAATTGTACATCACACATTCAAGACAAATCCCTAGGCAGAAAAATTTAACTGAGATAGATGGATTCCCTCAGTGAAAATAGTCAATTCATCTTACATGAAATTAACCCCCTGGGGTCAGCAATCACACCGGTGTGATCTGCTCGCTTTTTAGCGATTTCATGAGATTGTTAACTCATGATTTCTGTTCTGTGCGTCTGTGCGCACCAATCTTGCACTTCTATCTACTCCTCAACCAGACCACCTAGAGACTTCGGGTTTTCGGCATTATTTTAAGGAAGGTCTAATCTCGGGAACGCACAAAAAAAATCCAGGAAAAGATTTACTATCTCTTAGTGTTGTGATCCCATGAGGTGAGAAAATTGCGCTAAAACACTCACCGAGTTTTTATTACTTGTTTTTTGTGAATTGGTGAATATTCAGGTGAATTGTTTCATGGCCACGAATTAATAATACCTCAGAACGTTTTACAAATTTACAAAGTGGCCACAATATAGTAAAACGGGGGAACAAATTAGTATAACCTGCTGAGGTATTATTAATTCGTGGCCACGCTTGAAGTGGCAGTGAGGTTTTAAAAAATATTGAGAAGGTCTTGAAAAGGTATTAAAATTAAATTTAAGATTCCTGCATATACCCTGTGGGGAAACCAGTGGAGGAAAGGAGGACATCGGGTAAAATACTATTCACTCTCACGCCTTGAGACCTGTTAGTTAAAAAGTTCATCAACCAATTAACAGATGAGACAAGGATCGATATTAAAAGTACTCTTTAAAATCCCTGCTAAAAAATGTGGTTGGATGCAATTAAAAGCTGAAGAAAAGTCAATAAAAAGCAGCCGCACAAAGCTCTTTGCACCCTCAAGATGTGAATAGATCAAGTTAAAAAGAGTACATACGGTGTCTTCCACTCCCCGGTTTGGTCTGTAGGCAAACTGAAACGGATCTAGTAGATCCTGGACAGAGTTCAAAAGTTCGTCCTTCACAATCTTCTCTAAAGTCTTCATAGTAAGGGACGTAAGCGCCACTTATTTTTAGGCACCGGGACAATAATTGAGTCTTTCCAAATGAGAGGAACCGTGTGGAGATGTATGGACATTTTGAAAATAAAACAAAAAATGTCTACCAGCTGTTCAGCACAGTTCTTTAATATACGGCCTCCAATGCCATCGGGGCCAGGACTTTTCCTTTCCTTTATACCTCTGAAGAGTGTCAGGACCTTGTTTCTGTCAACCTGGACTTTACCTTGCCCAGGGGCAACGTTATTAAAAACTGACAGCTCCTCACTAAAATCATGAATATTAAAACGATTATAAAAAGTGTTCACTTATTATTATTAAACATATTACTATGTTTTCTGTGTCATTTGAGAAATAATAGTCATTTTAAAGCATTTTAATAGTCTTTCAGCAGATATTCTGACTCAAACAATCCGTTTCTAGCAGCAAATACTTATAATAAAGTGAGATGATCTGCTGATCCTTAATGGCTTGTTGAATGAGTATTGATAGTCTATGGCTCATCACTATTATCAGAGCAGCTGAAAAGCCTCTTTATTTCATGTCAATAGATCCTGTTTTCTCCTCATTCATTATGCTGATGTCTTCACATCTGTAAATTGACACATTAAGCTCTTTTTACTGTCAACAGATTTGAGCAAACGACACGATCAGCTATTGTGACATCACAAGATATAGGTAAGTTTTATAATGGCTTTTATTTCAATAATCTGTGATGAACCATGTTTCATATGCAACACAATACACGAAAAAAAGTTCAGTTAACTCAATTGCAAATCTGCAAATATGTTTTTATAAGGTTTAATCTTTTTTTTTTATTCTTAATTTTTAATTTTTAAATTAAAATATAATAATACGGACTTTCGCGTGCGCACGCGTTACAATTTCCGGTTTGGATGATGTGTCATTTATGTATGTATTACATTGCCAACATGGGGGAAACAAAATATTAACATAAAAAAGTAGGCTACAAAATATTAAAGGGATAGTTAACAAGAAAGTGAAAATATTCACACTTGTTCCAAATGTGGAAATATGGATGGTGTATATATAATTTATGTACTACATTGCCAACATGGGGCAACAAAATATTACCATAAAAAAAGTACAAAATATTAAAGAGATAGTTAACAAGAAAGTGAAAATATTCTTCTGAGGAACACAAACAATGTTACGCAGAATAATAGGCATTGGCAGCCTCAGTATCCATTTACAACCATTGTATGAAAAATATGAAAGCAAATGATGACAGAGAAAGCAGATGACTGTTCAATGAACATTCTGCAAAAGATTTTTGTGTTCATCATCAAGTCTGAAAAAGACAGAATGTTTTAAATTTATATAAAATATAAAAATATAAATTTTAGATAAAGGTTTGAATTTTTTTATTCAAACTGCAATTAGTAGTGTAATTGAATCAGTGTATCTTTCGTTCAGTCATTTTTTGATTTAATATTTAAAGTAGAAAATTTAAAAAAAGAGTTCCTTTTTCGTTTTATAAACAATATTTCTAAAACATTTTTCATTCTGAGGTAGAAAATTGAATAAACAGCTTGAATATTTGATTTGTAGTCAAGTCAAGTCGCCTTCATTTATATAGCGCTTTTAACAATATGGTTGCAAAGCAGCTTTTGCATAGATAATAGGAAATTACTGTAACAGATTGTTTATAGGCTTTACAACAGCTCTTGGATAAAGTTCTACACGTCTGCATCATGTTGTTTTCTTTCTTTTTCAAAGGCATGACATTTTGTAGTCATTCTGAATGTACACAAATAAAAATATACATTTTTCTGTTTCGAATGACAGAGTATGAAACAGTAAAGTATTAAGTTGTTTCCCCAACTGAGGAACAAATCCAAGTGATGGCGCCGGTGTATCGCGCTATTAACAACATCGGTTCACTTCTGGTATTAACTTGACATCGCAGCCGGTTCATTATTAAATTATTATTAACTCCTGTTAACTTTGGACCGAACGAAAGATGCGCGAACCCAACTTTGCGGTAGCCTATATTTTCAGTTTCGATTGAAATAAATTTGTTTAGGCTTGGCGTTTAAAATAGGCTAAAGGTTGTTTGTAATAAAAGGCACAATGGGCTATTTTTATAGGCTACTGTGTATTTTTTTTTTTTTTATTATTGTAAGTGGTTACTTATTTTTCATTTCTTGTTTTCTGATACAATTCATTTATATCAATATATAAGGATTACTATATAAGGATTTGGCTAGCCAGTAAGGGGAAGTAAAATACGCATAGCCTATGTTATTAATAGTGTTTATAATGTTAATGTTGTATTTTATTTACAGGCCTTTTACACACTATTTCTGAATAGACTAGCCTAATAATATAATGCATGTTTCCCTCTCAACATGACCGAGTGCGCCACGCACAAGCGCGCATCCTTGAGATATAAATTATAGTATAGTATAGTATAATATAGTATATTATAGTATAATATAGTATAGTATTTAATAAAAAAAAGGCCTACATCATAAAAGAGTATGTATTTTTCATATGCACGTAAAAACTCATTTTGGCGTATAAATTGCACGATAAACACAATGTGCGCTATAGAGACGCATTTAGTGTAATCGGGTTGCTTATATAGTCAATTATTACCTTTTGGTATTAGTGTTTAAAATATTTAATTTACAACAAATTATATTCATTTATATCTTAATTTATTATTATTATTATTATCATTATCATTATTATTATTATTTTAAACTTACTGGACGAGGGCGACCATGGCAGGCCAACAGTCGTCTTTTACCATGTATTTACAGTATATCTATACAGAAGAAAGCCCTGTCTAGGCTCTTCGGTACGGGTTGTGTCAAACCATTCGTGAGTCTGGTTGTTTGATGAGAAAACGATGAAATGTAGTTGCAATAAATGCGTTAAGAATCCGTACAACTGCAGCAGAGGATGACTATTTTATTCTGCAGTGCGGAACTGAGGAAGAGCTGATGACGGAACAGTTTGATCAAGATAAATAGCAATCTTCTGAACTTCTTAAAAAAAAATTTCCTTCATCTCAGTAGCTGAAGATTATTACTTGTTTATTTATTTATTTATTTTTATCATTACACATACAAAGTTTATTAAAAGTCTATTCAAAGTTAATACAATTATTTGAATTGTGACTAACATATGTCTCTAAGTCTTGTCTTTAGTAACACCTTGCTTGCTAAAAAAGACACTTCAAAACAACAACAAATTTTAGCCTTTGAGTAAATGTGCTGATTTTAATGTATTTTATAATGTTTATTATGTTTACAAAACATGTCAGAAAAGTTGTGATTGGGTAGTGGGCCTTATATCTTATATTATATCTTATCTTATATATGTCTTTATATTGAAGCCCTAATTTAAAATAGATTTCGATTAATTCATGTGCATCCACATCCATGCTCTTTTTCTTATATAGATGGCAGTGACGCAAATTGAACACAAACCGGAAATTGTAATGCATGAGTTTCTCGTGCGCACGCAATAGTTTCCGTATTTTTTTTTTTTTTTTTTTTTTTTGCAAAGGCTCCGTAATAAATACTTAAAGTAGATGGACTTTTTTTTTTTTTTTACTCAGTAAGTGATTCCTTCTTGATTTTGCCAGATCTTCTCCTCCTCCTTAAGTGAAGCTCCTCCTCCTTAAGTGAAGCTCCTCCTCCTTCAGTGAAGCTCCTCCCACTGCAATTCCCCAATAAATGCTGGGATATTCCCATCAGCTACAAGTGAAGACGAGCATTAAACCATCAGGAAGAGCTGAAATCTGCAAAGACAGAGTTTATTGAAGGACAGTGAGAACATGAGAGATCCAGAACACTGCAGAATGAAACACACTGAAGAACAAAGAGGTTGGTGTTTATTCATGATTCTTCATTAGTGAGGCTGAAGAACATTAAGGTTATAAAGCAGTTCATCAGATTTAGCTCTGTTATAGTATGACAAATCTAGTTGTGAATTATAATTAAAGCAGCAAATAATATGAACCCGGTACAAACATTTTTTTTAACAAGGATGTTTGTTATCTGTAAGTCAATATATGTATTACCTGAGCATTTTTTTCCTGTTTATTTTACATCTGGTTCACAATTACTGCAACCATGTTACCAAAATTATGGATATGTCTTAATACAGTTTTTGCACATTCCAAAATATTGTTATTATCTTGCTAAAACACCAACATTTAAAAACAGTGATCAAATAAATAGACTTTGCTACACATGGTTTAGTTTGTGTAAAAACAGGGAGTGTTAAAATTATAGCATTATTGCGTATTCTTAAAATGTTAATATTTTAGGTAGTTGCATAGTTTATCAAATATTTAATAGTTCTCACTTCAAAAATGTGATTTACTCAGAGCCCCTAAAGGGACATGGTGATGGAAAAACTATATTTCATTGTTTTTGCGTTCTTTAGGGTTGCAAATGAACAAAGACGTTTGCTTTCCTGCTCCAACCCCCTCTTTCTTACCACAAGGGCCATTAGTGACCCGTAAAGAAGTGCTGATAGTGATAAAGGTCTGTCGGCCAAGATGTGTGTACATCTGAGGTTTGCTAAATGTCACACCTTCAGTACGATGTGGGAAAGCTGTAATCTGCTGATTGGTCAGTTTAAATGTCTCACATTTGGTTTCAATCACATGTTTAAAAGGATTAAAGATTGTGAGGCTTTGTCTACAGCAGGGGCCTGTTCTTCGTACGTTGTTTAAAACATCCGAGATCAAATGAGACATCCAAGATGATATCATTGTGCTAATCATGATCTGGCTAATTAGGTTCTTCGAACACACTTGCCGGATATGATTAGTATCGCTGGATTTTTGCTGCATTAAATTAAGGCCGTATAGTAATTTCAACGGTTAAATCTTGAGACTTTTCACACTTCTCAGACACTGAAATCTTCCCTTTAGTTAGCCAAAGTGCATTTCATTGTGTGCCCTTGTCCTGGCTAGAGCTGCATTGTAACTGGTTTGGGTCAGGGAATGGGGTCATAAAACACCTGTCTGCAGGAACATGTCATAATCACCAGTGAAAAAATGCAGTTCTGTTAGGATCAGCATAAGTGTATGTAATACAGTGAGCTTGATATTTAATTGTGGAACTTTCCTTACCACTTTAAAATAATGTGCATAAATGTGAATCTCTGAAAATGCTTAAGTCATGCACAGATCCTGGCCATGCTTTCACATTTGTGATATGGAAGATTTTAGTCAACTGCCTTTTTTATGTTTGATATAATATTACTAATCTGGAATATTAAGAATCACAGTAGTAACTGGGCTGCACATTTACATTGTGAACCCCCTTTCTGTTCACATAATCCCCTTCATTGAGGCCTTGATGCCAGCCTATGGTCAGTCTATAGTCTATGGTACCAATCATGTTAGTGAAGCCTGAGTGACATATCTGTAATCGGCATGGTCATGATTGCATGATCTTCATAAAAAATTATGATAGCCTAGAAAAAACAAGTAATAAAAACTCGGTGAGTGTTTTAGCGCAATTTTCTCACCTCATGGGATCACAACACTAAGAGATAGTAAATCTGTTCCTTGATTTTTTTTGTGCGTTCCCGAGATTAGACCTTCCTTAACATAATGCCGAAAACCCGAAGTCTCTACACAGTAAAAAAAAAAAAACGGAAAAAAACGGCAATTTTCTGGCAGCAGGGGCGCCAGAAAATTTCTGTTAAAAAATGGAAAAATACTGTAAAAAAATTGTTATTTCTTCCCGTTGTTTTTACGGAAAAAGGCTGTATATTTAACATTGGATTTCAGTAATATGATATAATGTTAATTTACCGTTCTATTGAAGTATTAATATCTGTTTTGTACACTGATAACCACCAATCACAGCAGTGATGATAGACACATGATCAATCAAAGCTCAACACAAGCAGTTCTTCCACAAGAGAGTTAATACCAATATTTATAAAAGCTGCACAGTGTCATTCACACAAACATTAAACACCATTATGGTAACACATGAAATTTTAAAAATGCAATAAACATTCATTTAACAACATTAAATGTAACATAAACCCCTATAACTGATTAGAAAAAACGAAGAAAACTATGAAGAAACAAAAATAGTTATTTCAACAAAAATACATCAAATGTGAAGTGTCACAGGGAATTGTGGGAATGTCAATTTACCGTTTTTAACTGTAAATTATACAATGAGTTGTTATTTCACTTTCAAAAACTGTAAATTTAACGGTATGTTACAGTAAAATTACATTAAATGTACCGTTAGATCTATCACAGTTATTTACCGTATATAGTACGGAAACTTTCTGTTAACCAATTAACAGTTTTTCACTGTAGCATTTTTACAGTCTTTTACCATTAAAATTACGATCATTTTTTACAGTGTAGGTGGTCTGGTTGAGGAGTAGATAGAAGTGCAAGATTGGTGCACACAGACAGAACAGAAATCATGAGTTAACAAGCGCAATTTTTTCCGGTGGAAAATTGCGCTAAAAACTGCTTTACAACATTGGGTCTTAAGTGGCTTGGAAATGCCACAAAAAAACCTTAAAACTGTTTTTTAAACCTAAAAGCGCCAGGTAAACTCAGAATGACACGACAGACAGCACTTTCCATCAAGTTCTCCGCATCTCCAATAGTGTAAAAGAAAGAGGCTGGTAAATGTACGAGCTTTCAATATAATGGGTGAAGTAAGCTCATGCAATTTGCATGTGAGCATGACCAGAGATGGACAGAAAAATAGACGAAGAGTTTTGTTTCTGCTCTTAAAGCTGAAAGTCCACATCAAACACAGAGTTTTCCTTCTTCAAACCAAACTTGGGTCTTCAGCCAACAAAGTTTAAATGCCGTCTGGCTACAGCGCTTCCCATAATGTTTACGCATTTGTGTCTGTTTGAACACACTCGACCACATGAGCGTCTACACTACCAAAGCAATCCGGTTCAATGTGTTTTCACTACCTCTGGAAGTGGTCAAAAGTGGACAAGCTCAAATTGTTTTAGACCCTGTTTACACCTGTGTTTAGCACGTCCACTTGTGATCTAGTTTTTTTTTTTTTTTTACTACATAATTGTTATTTTATTGATTTACTGAGCACTTTTTTAACTTTAATTTCAGGCCCGATGGATGAGAATGAAGAAGTGAATGAAGTGGAGAAACATCAAAGAAGATCTCAGAAATCTTTCACTTGCACTCAGTGTGGAAAGAGTTTCACACGCAAACCATATCTCAAGATTCACATGAGGATCCACACTGGAGAGAAACCGTTCTCATGTGATCAGTGTGGGAAGAGTTTTACTCAACAAGGAAACCTTCAGGAACACATGAGGATCCACACTGGAGATAAACCATTCACATGTGATCAGTGTGGGAGGAGTTTTAGACATCAAGGACACCTTAAGTCTCACATGAGGATCCACACTGGAAAGAAACTGCACGAATGTGATCAATGTGGCAAAACATTTTTGAGGGCTTCAGCCCTGAAGAGTGTAACGAATACGACTCTGGGTTAATTTGAATTAGCTCAAGGATATAGGGAAAAGTCGCATGTACATTTATTTTATCAATTATCGAGATTACCTCGTTCTATGACTGGTCTAATCATCAGTTATTCGTCCAGCGAAGACTGTAAGATCATCACAGTCAAGAACAAACTCCAATAAAGTTTACGTTCTGACCACGAACAGTAAACTTTATGAGTTTATTAATTAAAACTACGGAATGTAGTCTAATATTGAGCTTGTAGCTTAAGACCTTTTATTTCAGTGACTTTAGAATGGTGGGTTTTTGAAACACAGAGACAGTGAAAAGTATAAATGGATTTTAATAAGTGTAACTAGATTATATGAGCTACGAATAGAAACGTACGTAAAAATGCAAACAATAAACACAACAAACATTTAAACAATAATAACATACGTGATAAGAATAAAATGACATGAAAGCTAGTAATTGTTACATACAGAAACCTAAAGTTACGAGACACCGGGAAAAAAAACAGCTTTTATCAGACAATGTAGCTTTACTTGCAAGTTTCTGTGCTCTTTCTGGTCAGGCTGAAGAAAAGGGGCGCGCGCGTGTCCTGTTCTGCTGCGTCTTCCGGTGTCGCGCGAAGCTTGAAAAGGCTCACTGAAATGTAATATTACAGAGAAAGTTCGTCTCCTGGGATGGGAGAGGCCGGAAATCTTAGTTGCAAAGACAAGGCAGCTACTCGACCATGTGTTGGTCAGAGGAGAAGGTCCAAAGCCTTTCCCGAGGGTCCTGGAGAAGCGTTGCCAGGGGAGGAGAGGAGAGTAGGAGCCAAAGTAAAAAACACAAAAAGCACTAGAGAGAAGGGAAGCATGATATTTTGAAGGGCCAAAACTCACGCCCTCTCACGGACGTGGGCCAACCGTCTTTAACAACGGATCGGGCACACCTCCTGACGTTTCGAGATCTATACCCCCCTTCCTCTTAGAAATTGGAACGATAGATTCGTTCGTAACACTGGTATTAATAAAACAATGCATCCTCTGATATGTTGCGTTAAACATTCGAGACCGTTGGGATATCTGGAACAAGACGATACCATGAATGGCACTGCTATGACATAATTACACACAGATACACGATTATAGTCACATCACATTGATTACAAACCAATAAAGTTATATAGACATAATATTTGGGACAAGGGATCATGCACACATCAAGAAAATACATTTTAAACATTGTACCAAATGATTTCGATCACGCGTGGTAGGATCCATGTGGGTTTCTGTGTGTGTGTGCATGTGTGTGTGACCAGGACTGAGAGTTCATGCTGCCGCTGAACTTTTGCTCTCTTGCCTATGTGTGTTAATGCAGCTCGACCCACGTGTGGAATCACGAGGGGCAAAATATGATATTATGCTCGGGGAATTAAAAATGCATGGAACCATAACGTTTATCACAGTCCCTTACCAAAAATCTCCTTCGTCTCGCGACGAGGATTAGAACACCTTGAGGAACATAGGAATACATATCAACATTTAAAGAGTTTACTCTGAAGAGTTTCATGGAAAATTCCATGTGTGTGTGTGGTGTGTGTGTCTCTATGGCTTGTCACGGGATCCCAAGGCATGGGGGGGGGGGGTGTTCGATTGGAAGATGGCATTCAGCAAAGACAATGGCAGTTCTGTGGACCAGCCTGAGGTGTTTTAGAATTGATGCTGCTATGGTCCTGGAGAACTGAAACTGAAAGGAGTCAGTCTTTTAAATTTGCCTTCCGTACACAAAGAACTAATGTTAGATATAGTAAGGGAATTGTCGTAGCACCCCGTGACAGCTTGAGAAACAATATAGACCTGTTCGTTTATTTCATTAAGTCGTGGTAAACATTAACCAGCAGAACAAAAACGATGTGTTTTTCGATCAACATGATACACTTAACTAGAAACAGATGTCGTTGTGGCTACAAGAGACACATGACTGTTCATTCACATGAGAAACCACATTCATGTTCTTTGTGTGGAAAGAGTTTTTCACGTCTGCAGAGTTTAAAAGAACATCAGAAAATACACACTGGTGTAAGAAATCACATGTGCTTTGAGTGTGATAAGACTTTTATTACAGCTAAAGAGTTGAAACGGCACCAGAGAATTCACACTGGAGAGAAACCTTACAAGTGTTCACACTGCGACAAGAGATTCAGTCAGTCAGGATCCCTGAAAAGACACGAGAGGATCCACACTGGAGAGAAACCGTATCACTGCACTGCATGTGGGAAGAGCTTCACTCATTCATCTACTCTACACAGTCATACAAAAAACTCACATTAAGTAGCTTATCTTCAGTTCACTTTCAAGTGCGATGCCACCTCTCTTTCCTATTAGCTTGTCTTAACCAGAAAATAAAGAAAAGGATATCTAAAGCCTGGAACACACCAAGCAAACGGTCGGCCATCGGGCAGTTTTTGTGCGTCGACCAACTATGTTTCCTCAGTGTGTTCTGCACCGTCGGCTGAAATTGGTCTTCGTCTGCTTTTTTTCGGCCGATTCGACTTATTGAATCGGCGTCGAGCCGTCGGTGAAAGAGGGAATTCTGATTGGCTGTTCAGCTTAGTGAATGAGTCAGTGCATGAGAATAATAGCAAAACAGCGAGCAAAGTCAAAACGGTACAGATAGAAGACCATTCTAATGTTACTTCATCTTACCTGAGTTTTCTGAAAGATTATGTGTATTTTCAGTTAACTTTATTAAGATGCATTTACATGGTTACTGTGCATTAGATTTAATCAACTCTGTCTGTGTCTGCAAAGGTGTGTGCCAAATGGCCCATACAGATGAATGCCCCATTCAGATGTATGGCCCATAGAAACTGATTGGTGTGAATGAATAAAAAGAATCAGCTTTGCTCAGAGTGGATTAGCAAGTTAGATCGATCTCCTGTGGGAGGTCCTAACAGGTTTCTATTGTTTGTAGCCCATAGGCTATGGCTGAATCCCAATTCTCTGTCTTACCCCTTCCCCTTCGTCTTACCCCTAGCCCTTGTCCCTCAAAACCGAGTGGTAAGTGCTAGGGTTGAAAACATACCCCTATGAAATGAGACGTATGTCTTCATGTATAAAGTTCTGTCTCAAGACACAGAACTTTGGGTTAAGATTGTTGAAGGGCGACATGCTAACATCGCTGCTGAAGGACTGCTACACGACAAACATTCAATAAATTCTTCTCCCCACAAGAACTCAGGTCAAGCTTACTTATTTTATGTATTGGAGAAATCTAATACATTGGCGAACCACCTAAACCACTGCTCGGCCAAATACACCAAAATCTAACAGTTCCTTGGCGAATATTTCAATATTAACACGAGAGGAGTGGAATAGAGAAAGTGTTTAGCAGGATTGATATTCAAAACGGTAAGCATGCACTGCTTTGTTTACGGTTCGTGTATCTGCAGCGTCAGGGACGTGCACAGGAATTTTGAGGGGCAGTTGCTCTGACCTAAAAAAAAGTTGCTCTGACCTTTAATTGTCTTGCTACACTGCAGCATAAGAAAATGGTTCTCACACTCCAGTAATATTTCTGTGAAGTGAATTAATCTTGCACTTATTCATAGTTTTGTATTATGTCTGAATATATTCAGTTGAATTTTGCCATAAATCGTGGTTGTGTCTCTCTATTAGTGTTACTCGATCTTAGTGCTGCATTTGACACTATCGACCACAACATTCTTTTAAATAGACTTGAAAATTATGTTGGTATTAGTGAAATTGCATTAGCATGGTTTAAATCACACTTATCTGACCGTTATCAGTTTGTAGCAGTAAATGAGATCACAAGTTCAGTATGGCGTACCACAAGGCTCAGTACTAGGACCGCTGCTGTTTTACTCTGTAGATGCTACCATTAGGAGATATCATTAGGAAGCATGGCATTAGTTTTCACTGTTATGTTGACGATACTCAGCTCTATATTTCTTCACGCCCAGACGAAACTTACCAATTCACAAAATTAACGGAAATGCATAGCGGATATAAAAAATTTGATGAGTAGCAACTTCCTACTACTTCACTCTGAAAAAAACAGAGATTCTAATTATTGGACAAAAAACTTCCTCACATAATAATCTAGAATACGGTCTAACACTTGATGGCTGCTCTGTCAAGTCTTCGCCATCGGTTAGGAACCTGGGTGTGTGTGTGTGTGTGTGTGTGTGTGTGTGTGTGGGTGTGCTCTTTGATACCAATCTTTCATTTGAAAGTCACGTGTTTAGCATCTGTAAAACCGCATTTTTTCATCTTAAAAATGTATCTAAATTACGTCATATGCTCTCATTGACAAATGCGGAACAATTAGTTCATGCGTTCATGAGCTCAAGGCTAGATTATTGTAATGCCCTACTGGGTGGTTGCCCTGCACGCTTAATAAACAAACTACAGCTGGTTCAAAACGCAGCAGCTCGAGTTCTTACCAGAACCAGGAAGTATGACCATATTAGCCCGGTTCTGTCAACACTGCACTGGCTCCCTATTAAACATTGCAACAATTTAAAAATATTGCTGATTGTTTACAAAGCACTAAATGGTTTTGCTCCGCAGTGCTTGAGCGAGCTCTTAACGCATTATAGTCCTTCGCGTCTATTGCGATCTCAAAATCGACTGCTGGCGGTAGATCCTTTTCCTATGTAGCACCAAAACTTTGGAACAATCTGGAACCGGGAACACTCCCCATAATTCCTGATGTACTTGTTACATCATAAGAAGGATGGCGTCTACGCTAATATTAATCTCTCTGTTTATGAAGGACCTGCGCCTGGACATGATGACAAAGCAGTCCTGAAGTGTCAGCCAGTCCCTCCCCTGTTTCCTGAAGTCAGCTGGATCCCGGCCGTATCCAGATCAGATGGTGGACTTGCACCTGGACCCATCCATGACGCATCCCTGAAGTGCCAGCCTCATCAGCCCTGTGAAGGCCTCATCGACACGACAGCCATCGGCACTGATCCTCAACAAACTCGTCTCCATACCGGCGTGATGACTCCGACTTCCAACCAGATGGAACTGGATAAATATTCTGAATGTTCTGATCCAATCTGACTTCTGACCTGTAATGCTGCCTGGATCATAATCATACACTGTTCGCTCGTTGGCCAGAGGAGAACTGAGCGACTGAGCCTGGGTTCTCCCGAGGTTTTTTTTTCTCCATTCTGTCACTGATGGAGTTTTAGTTCCTTGCCACCGTTGCCTTGGCTTTTGGCTTGCTTAGTTGGGGACATTTAATATTCAACAATATTATTGGTCTGCCTTACTTAAGGTGGTCGATGACGCAATTTGCTTCTAGAAACAAACATTGTTGTATTATTTCCTGTTATCACTGTGAAGCTGCTTTGATGCAATCTGTAAAAAGCACTATATAAATAAAGGTGACTTGACTTGACTTGACTTAAATGCTTATATTGCTCTCTGCATTTGTAAGTCGCTTTAGATAAAAGCGTCTGCTAAATGATGAAATATAAATGTATTGTATTTAACAGATTTTATAAGGAAGCAGATTGATGGAGGTAAAATGTGTGCAATGGTACTCTTGGATCTCCAAAAATCAACTGACAAGGTGGTCTACATCCCTGTCGTATGTCGCAACTTGCCCGTCATCTCCTATGGAGTCAGAAGCATCTCAGGTCGCTTCAAGCCATTCCGGGAGAGCTGAACCATGCGGCCAATGAGCTCTCATGGGTTCAGCCACTTCCTGGAGAATGGAGACTTCAAAATAACTAAATTTAACTGAAATAGAAACTTTTGTAGAATTATACAATACCATTCAAAAGCTTGCGGTTAGTAAGAATTTATAAAAAAAAATGTTGGGAAAGAAATTAATACTTTTATTGCATTAAATTGATCAAAAGTGACAGTAAAATAATAATAATTTGTTACATTTATATTCTGACTTAATCTGTTTCTAGCAGCAAATACTTATAATAAAGTGAGATGATCTGCTGATCCTGAATGGCTTGTTGAATGAGTATTGATAGTCTATGGCTCATCACTATTATCAGAGCAGCTGAAAAGCCTCTTTATTTCATGTCAATAGATCCTGTTTTCTCCTCATTCATTATGCTGATGTCTTCAGATCTGTAAATTCACACATTAAGCTCATTTTATTGCCAACAGATTTGAGCAAACGACACGATCAGCTATTGTGACATCTGCAAGACATAGGTAAGTTTTATAATGACTTTTATTTCAATAATCTGTGATGAACTATGTTTCATGTGCAACATAATAAACAAAAAAAAGTTGAGTTAACTCAATTGCTGTGCCATTTGTTTCTTGCAAATCTGTAAATATATTTATATGTTTTAATCTTTTTTTATTCTTATTTTTTTTACAATGTGACTATAAATACTTAAAGTGGGAGGACTATTTTTTTAACTCAGTAAGTGATTTCTCCTTGATTTTGCCAGTTCTACCAGAAAGACTCGGGAGATAAAATGATATAACAAGAGTAAATTTATTAAAAGCTCAGCAAGCATAGTCTTTGGCGTAGGCCCCGTCCTTAGCAAGCAAAGCGAGGGTAACGCAATCTGCAAATCCCGCCTGAAGATGAAGGCGGGGGCGCAGCCGACCCCCGGAGGTAAAGGAAGGGACCATCCTGGTGGTGGTTGGGAGGATGGAGGAAGGGAAAGGACCATCTTGGAGGTGGTTGGGGAGGATGGAGGTAATTGGCGCCGTCAGTATCTGCGAACTCAGACGGATGTAATTACTATTCTTTTATACTGAGAGTGTTAACACATGATTGGTAAGAAGAGAGCTAATTCATGACGCGCTGATTGAGTCTTCCTGGCAGAACTTGACGCTAAGCTTACATATCTGCTCCTCCTCATTAAGTGAAGCTCCTCCTCCTTCAGTGAAGCTCCTCCCACTGCAATTCCCCAATAAATGCCAGAATATTCCCATCAGCTACAAGTGAAGACGAGCATCAAACCATCAGGAAGAGCTGAAATCTGCAAAGACAGAGTTTATTGAAGGACAGTGAGAACATGAGAGATCCAGAACACTGCAGAATGAAACACGCTGAAGAACAAAGAGGTTGGTGTTTATTCCTGATTCTTCATTAGTGAGGCTGAAGAACATTAAGGTTATAAAGCAGTTCATCAGATTTAGCTCTGTTATAGTAGGACAAATCTAGTTGTGAATTAGAATTAAAGCAGCAAATAATATGAACCGGGTGCAATTAAAAAACACACAAAAAAACAAGGATGTTTGTTATCTTTAAAGCAGCATAGGTAACTTTTCAACCTTCATAATATATTTCCAAGACTCTTGTGATGGTACATAGACTTACAATAGGTTGAATGACATGTGTACCATAGCCTGACGGGGTCTGTATCGTTTTTAATCGTACTTTTAAACTTCGGGGTTCGGGTAGTAACCCCCGCACACAAAAAGAACTACAAAATTCGACTGCTTTACGGCATAGGCTACCTCACTTCCCCCAACACGTCCTCACATGCTGTTGGACTTGTATATGGCTTATTGTATATCACTCGGACAAGCTTTCACTCGTTGGTGTGAGCTAAAAAGCACCTGGCGTTCTTGTTGATGGATTAGTAAAGACATCTTCGGAGGCTAGCTCAACGTTCGATGTCCGACGATTTGTAACGCGTTGTTTTTATTACCTAATCAAACTCATGTAACTGTCTGTCACACGTTTTACGGTCCACAGCATTACTTGATAGACAAAAATAGGACAAGAATGAACATCAAACAGAAACAATCCGCTTACGGAATGTTCGAGGCTCACATACAATAGAGCTGGTAAGTCCCGCCCCTTCCGCTAACCCCGCTGGACCTCTAGGTTGAAAAATCGTCAATGCAAGTGAATGGGAGAAAATAATTATTTTCTGATCCCGTTTGAATTGTGCCATGACTTGAACATATGTTGTCTGTGAATTTTTTATATAACTTTTCGTGTAAAGAATGCTAGAATTTAGCGGGTAGAAGTTTGATACGGTTAGACTTTGTGTGAGAGCACTTTGTGGACTACAACTCTCGCTGCTTTCGACGCGTTTGAAACGTCAACACCACTAGCACACGGACACTAGCTCACGGATCCCGCTAAACATGGCTGTGTCTTTGATGCACTTCATCGCCTTCTTTCAGGGAGAGAACAAAATCGTTGAGGTTGGTTAAAGGGATACTTCACCTCTGGGAAGATGAATGTGTATTTAAAATACGTCGTTTAAGTAGAAGAAATGTGAAGAAATTTTTGAATTTGGAGCTTTCTAGACTGAGAAAAGCCAGAAAATGTATTTTTGGCTTATGTGGATGAAAGACAACAACTCCCAGAATGCACTTGCTTCGCTGCCTTAGGAGGCCACGCCTACCGGTAAGAGTGCGCAGTTTAAAACAACAAAGCTAGCCTACGTGATGAGTTTGCGAGGGATTTAGAGATCGTCCAAAATGTCCGGGATTCGGCTTTAGCGTTCTACAGTCGCCATTCATTCACCATGTTTACTGTGGCGAGCAGGACGAGACTGACGGCCGCGGGAGAACAGCGCGAGGCCGGTGGCCCGATTACTGAGACGCGCCGGGTCCTACAGTCTATGGCCGGGTCTCGCATCTCTCACGGAGGAGCGGGAATTTTTCTTAGCAATGGTAAAACGCACATCAAACGATCAGTTGTTTAGCGTTCATGTAAACACTACAATCAAATTCACCAATCGGAATGAATTCAGTTAGATTGAAAGGTGTGCACTGTGCATATGAATCACTCATCCGTCCATAAGGCTAGCTACCACCGGAGCTTGAAATTCATTTCACACAAAATGTCTAACGTTAGTTAGTTGGCGAACTCATTAGTGCATTACTCCTCATTTGTATTTCTTTCGAAATGGTGAATTATTGCATGGTAACGTTACCGGGATGTTCAGTCAGATGCGGTGCGAAACTAGGATGGTTCTCAACACAAACGTCCGTGTCCTCGTCTGATTCAGAGATTTCATCCAGGAGAAATTGGCATCGTTTAAATTCTTTGCAGCAGACGGACTCTATCTCCGTGTCCGTAGTTGCATAGTGAGATCACCGGCGCCACCAGTCCGCCCCCAGCTCGAGCCAGTCTGGGCTTCTCGTCCGCGACAGGCAGGTCTTCTGCCTCGGCTGCTCTTCGCTATGCGGCTTGTAAAGATGGCCACAAACACCTGATTCAAGCATCAGACTTCCGAAATCCTCTTCTTCTACATTATATTAAGTAACGTTACCCTCCGCTATTGTCATAACTTTACATCTGTCTCCACAGCGCCTGTTAGCTTAGCTTCCAAACAAGATGGAGGATATTGCTTTTAGTTTCAGAAAGTGAAGTCCCACCCACTGATCTGTAATAGGCCTGTAGCGTGAGCGGGTCCCGCCCCCTGGAATAATGAGGAGCTAGTGTTTGTAGTCTCTAAATTTTTCAATGAAATGTGACTTCCTGCTTATTATGACGCAAAATGATGATTTTTACGTCATAATAAGCAGGAAGTAAAACACTTAAAACCTTATTTCTCCCATCTCAGGGAAAAATGAACGAAAAATCCACGTTTATTATAATATATGACTGGGTTTCTAACAATACAAAGCTTAATGCAAATGGGTGAAGTGTCCCTTTAAAACCACGGGTAAGTCAACTTTATGGGGTGACGTCACATAGGCGACATGTAGTCTTTCTCGTTATGTCTTTTCCACAACTGCTAGCCGAAGAATCATACCATATACTGTCAAACTCGTAACATGAAAAGTTATATAAAAAATTCACAGACAACATATGTTCAATTCATGGCACAATTCAAACGGGATCAGAAAATAATTATTTTCTCCCATTCACTTGCATTGACGGTTTTTCAACTTTGAGGTCCAGCGGGGTTTTACGGAAGGGGCGGGACTTACCAGCTCTATGGCTCTGGCTTCGCCCACACAGCCCGCCTCCAGACGCTCGGGTTTTTCCGGAAAGACTCGGTACAGCCTATCTTTCTTTTATAAATATAAGAAAACTAAAGACTTTTTGGAGATATGAAGGATGCTATACTACTCTATAGGTACTCAAGATTAACAGGAGATTGAGTGAAAATGAGCATTTCACCCCCCCTTTAAAGCAGCATAGGTAACTTTTCAACCTTCATAATATATTTCCAAGACTCTTGTGATGGTACATCGACTTACAATAGGTTGAATGAAATGTCTGCCATAGCCTGACGTGGTCTGTATAGTTTTTAATCGTACTTTTAAACTTGGGGGTTCGGGTAGTAACCCCCGCACACAAAAAGAACTACAAAATTCGACTGCTTTACGGCATAGGCTACCTCACTTCCCCCAACACGTCCTCACATGCTGTTGGACTTGTATATGGCTTATTGTATATCACTCGGACAAGCTTTCACTCGTTGGTGTGAGCTAAAAAGCACCTGGCGTTCTTGTTGATGGATTAGTAAAGACATCTTCGGAGGCTAGCTCAACGTTCGATGTCCGACGATTTGTAACGCGTTGTTTTTATTACCTAATCAAACTCATGTAACTGTCTGTCACACGTTTTACGGTCCACAGCATTACTTGATAGACAAAAATAGGACAAGAATGAACATCAAACAGAAACAATCCGCTTACGGAATGTTCGAGGCTCACATACAATACAGACTGCCGAAAGTTAAACAGGGCGCGCGCAGCTCTTAAAGGGGACACACCTTATTGCCACCCGTTACAGCTTCCATCCGACTGAACTGGGACCGGTATACAGGGGGGAGGGGATCAGGCCGTGAGTGAAGAGACTGCTCTGCGTGAGTGGTATTTACGACAGTAACGTTAAATACAAGTAGTCCACAGCGACTCTAGGGGTCGTTGTTTGACCAAAACGGAATTCCTACCTAGTGTGGCTTTAAGTCAATATAAGTTTTATCTGAGCATTTTTTTCTGTTTATTTTACATTTGGTTCACAATTACTGCAACCAAATTATGGATATGTCTAGTTTTTGCGCATTCCAAAATATTGTTATTATCTTGCTAAAACTGCAACATTTTAAAAAAATTATCAAATAAATAGACTTTGCTACATGTGGTTTAGTTTGTGTAAAAACAGGGCGTGTTAAAGGAGCTATGTAAGATTGTGGCCAAAACTGGTACTGTAATCACTTTCAAATCACCGTAGAGCGGTGTGTCCCCTCCCCCTCCCCCCGACTCGAGGTTGCCAGATAGGCTGCAGGATCCACCAGGAACGTTTGTAGCTGCAGCTGTGCTAACTAGAGCAGAGCTGGAAACACGGAGGCCGAAACACTACTGACTTCGTGATTGGTAGATTGGTGGAGGGCGGCGCATCAGACCAAAACACAACATGACGACATCAACATCAGTTGAGGGCTGCAACTTCACTTTTTAAATGACAATATCCTGGCCGGACTACTGTTGTCAGTGATATCAGTATTTGAAATGAACATGATTTCTTAATGTCTAGTGACATATCAGGGCCATTTTATGATTAATTGAAATACATTTCTTACATACAGTTCCTTTAAAATTATAGCATTATTGCGTATTTTTAAAATGTTAATATTTTAGGTAGTTGCATAGTTTATCAAATATTTAATAGTTCTCACTTCAAAAATGTGATTTACTCAGAGCCCCTAAAGGGACATGGTGATGGAAAAACTGTATTTAATTGTTTCTGCGTTCTTTAGGGTTGCAAATGAACAAAGACGTTTGCTTTCCTGCTCCAACCCCCTCTTTCTTACCACAAGGGCCATTAGTGACCCGTAAAGAAGTGCTGATAGTGATAAAGGTCTGTCGGCCAAGATGTGTGTGTACATCTGAGGTTTGCTAAATGTCACACCTTCAGTACGATGTGGGAAAGCTGTAATCTGCTGATTGGTCAGTTAAATGTCTCACATTTGGTTTCAATCACATGTTCAAAAGGATTAAAGAAGATTGTGAGGCTTTGTCTACAGCTGGTGTTAAGATGCGTTTTGGTCAGTTGATCACAAGTATACAAGGGCCCATTCCCGTTTACACCTGGTGTTTCAAATCCATCTCTTTTATCCATTTTTGTTCTGTTTCTTTGAGGGGACGGTCTTTGAGCTGGTAAATGTACGAGCTTTCAATATAATGGGTGAAATAAGCTCATGCAATTTGCATGTGAGCATGACCAGAGACGGACAGAAAAATAGACGAAGAGTTTTGTTTCTGCTCTTAAAGCTGAAAGTCCACGTCAAACACAGAGTTTTCCTTCTTCAAACCAAACTTGGGTCTTCAGCCAACCAAGTTTAAATGCCGTCTGGCTACAGCGCTTCCCATAATGTTTACGCATTTGTGTTTGTTTGAACTCACTCGACCACATGAGCGTCTACACTACCAAAGCAATCCGGCTGAATGTGTTTTTGACTACCTCTGGAAGTGGTCAAAAGTGGACAAGCTCAAATTGTTTTAGACCCTGTTTACACCAGTGTTTAGCACGTCCACTTGTGATCTAGTGTTTTTCACTACATAATTATTTTATTGATTTACTGAGCACCTTTTTAACTTTAATTTCAGGCCCGATGGATGAGAATAAAGAAGTGAATGAAGTGGAGAAACATCAAAGAAGATCTCAGAAATCTTTCACTTGCACTCAGTGTGGAAAGAGTTTCACATTCAAACCATATCTCAAGGTTCACATGAGGATCCACACTGGAGAGAAACCGTTCTCATGTGATCAGTGTGGGAAGAGTTTTGCACGACAAGGACACCTTAAGGAACACATGGTCATCCACACTGGAGAGAAACTGCATGAATGTGATCAATGTGGGAAAACATTTTTGTCGGCTTCAGCCCTGAGGAGACACATGACAGTTCATTCACAGGAGAAACCACATTCATGTTCTTTGTGTGGAAAGAGTTTTTCACGTCTGCAGGATTTACAAGTTCATCAGAAAATACACACTGGTGTAAAAAAATCATGTGTGCTTTGAGTGTGAGAAGACTTTTGTTAGAGCTGAAGATTTGAAACGGCACCAGAGGATCCACACTGGAGAGAAACCTTACAAGTGTTCACACTGCGACAAGAGATTCAATCAATCAGGATCCCTGAAAAAACACGAGAGGATCCACACTGGAGAGAAACCGTATCACTGCACTGCATGTGGGAAGAGCTTCACTCATTCATCTAATCTACACAGTCATACAAAAACTCACATTAAGTAGCTTATCTTCAGTTCCAGCACTTTCAAGTGCGATGCCACCTCTCTTTCCTATTAGTTTGTCTAAACCAGACTCAACCACGGCTGTAGCCAGTTATGAAGTCACGAGGTCCAGACTTCAGTATATTTCCGAGGTGTATATAACAAAGGTTGTGAAATAATATGCTAATATAGTATTAACTCTACTTTAGTGCTGCAAGGATATTGCACAGCTCCAAGATCTTCTCGTCTGAGCTCTGCGGTCTGTCGCCGCTCATCAACATCAGAATATTGAGATGACCAATCAAATTAAAGTAGACAGGCTTTATGTTCACAGAAGCTGCTGAGCGCATGATCTAGCCTTCAGTTAACCGTCATGAAGTGTGAGATCAAATATAGCTAAACTAAACATTTCATATTTGACAGCTATTTTAGGATAGAAATGATAGAATAGAATAGAATAGAATCGGGCATTTATATAGCGCTTTCATATGTACAACTGTACACCCAAAGCGCTTTACAATCATGTCAGGGGATCTCTCCTCAACCACCACCAGTGTGCAGCATCCACTTGGATGATGCGACGGCAGCCACAGAACAACGGCGCCAGTGCGCTCACCACACACCGGATATAGGTGGAGAGAGGAGAGAGAGTGATAGAGCCAATTCAATGTAAGGGGATTATTAGGCGGCCATGATTGGTAAGGGCCAATGGTGTGTGGCCATGACACCGGGGTTACACCCCTACTCTTTACGAGAAATGCCATGGGATTTTTAATGACCACAGAGAGTCAGGACCTCGGTTTAACGTCTCGTCCGAAGGACGGGTAAGTGATAAGTGACCGACAAAAATAATCAGGAAAACTGATGTATATAAATATCAGTTGAGCCTATGTTCATGACCCCAAACTCCCTGAACTACCTCATATCTGGGACACCGGCGATTCTAGAACTCTACAGCCCTGGCCACAACCATCGACAGTATAAAAGAAACATTGTCAACATTTGTCACATTAAATAGTTTATATGTAACTGTGAGATTCACATCAACTCAAAGATAAAGTTCCTCCCCAAAGAGCAATATCGCATATATCATTTTGCTTAAAAGTACAAGTGTTTTTTTTTTACTTTTTTTACTAACTGTTCTTGCTCAGGAAGCTGAAGAAGAGGCTGATTGAGATGCTTTATTATCTTGTTAGTCAATAAAGAGAGAGAGATCTGTCTTATTTGCTTCCAGTTTTACTTTCTTTTTGTATTTGCTGTACCAAGTATTAAACTTTTGTTGTCCATTTTTATTGTCTGCTCCTTCTTGCATCAAGAAAAAAAAATAGTTGATTCTAATGTTTTCCTGTTGTTAGTTTGATTGCTTCTATTGCTCTCCTCATTTGTATGTCGCTTTAGATAAAAGCGTCTGCTATATGATCAGATGTAAATGTATTGTATTTAACAGATTTTATAAGGAAGCAGATTGATGGAGGTAAAATACAAGTGATATGAGGAGTTAAATAAAGTAAGAGACTCTCTGAAAATAAACTCTTATTGCATTTAGGTAAGAAACGGGATCCATGTTATGTGAGTCTAAAAGTAAACTGAACAAGGTTCCTAAACTGTGTGTCAAGGTAGGGGATTGTGTAATATCAAACAGAAATAGTGTTAATTATCTTGGCTGTGTCCTTGACAATGATTTAAGTTGTGCAAGTATGGCTATGAAAACTTTAGGTAAGGCTAATGCTAGAACAAAACTTCATGCTAGATATGTTAGTTTTCTGGCTAAACAAAATGTAAAACGATACTAGGTTACTCACGTAACCTCGGTTCTCTCTAGAAGAGGGAACGAGTATTTGCGTAAGCTAGCTTACGCTACGGGAAAAGTCATCTTTTTCTCGAGATACTGAAGCCAAAAATTATCCAAATTTTTCATATATTGTCAACGCAGTGCAGCAGGCAGCTCAGCAGAGCTAGAGCGGGCAATACTGCGCTCATAGTCTGCCGCGCGGCAACTGCTTAAGGCTACCAGTGAGCCCCGCATGACGTCACGCCCAATGAGCGTGTCACATCCCGCCAGAATGGGCGGAGTCAGAGCGTATATAAGGAGGGCTCGGAGGCTAAAATCTCTGGTTTCTGTCGAATGAAGCGACATGAGCTCGAGGCATGAGCACGGCAGGGAACGCAAATACTCATTCCCTCTTCTAGAGAGAACCGAGGTTACGTGAGTAACCTAGTATCGTTCTCTCACGAGAGGTTCTCTCGTATTTGCGTAAGCTAGCTTACGCTACGGGAACCCCATTGTCAACGCCGTGCGTGTCTTATATCCACACAACATTCCCGGAAGCCCGGGAAGCATAGAAGTGGAAGAACGGGTGGCCAGCGGGGCGGGCCAACACACGTTCATAGGCACCCATAGGGAAAAATAGAGCGGCGCGGCCGGTCTATATATAACTGACATACCCAAGTGCAGCTCAACCAGGAGAGCTAAATCAAGTGGCTAGCCTGTTGCACACATAAACAGGGCATATACCCGACTAGACTGACAAAAGTTTAGCCTGCAAGGCGGGAACTTCCAGGTTATAGAACCTAACAAATGTAGAGGGGGAGGCCCAGCCCGCCGCCATACAAATGTCATGAATAGAAATTCCTCTGGACCATGCCCACGACGAGGCCATGCCTCTGGTGGAATGAGCCCGTATGCCCAAAGGGCACTGCAGGTCTTTGGACGCATAAGCTGTTGCAATAGCGTCCACTATCCATCTGGATAGCGTCTGTTTCGAAGCGGCGAGACCCTTGGTGCGCCCACCAAACAAAACAAAGAGCTGCTCCGAAAGCATGAAGGTGGCGGAGCGTGTGACGTAACGCCTTAGAGCCCTGACAGGGCAAAGAAGGCTGCTGCCATCCCCACTGCCTGATGGAAGGGCTGAAAGGGAGATAACTTGAGCTCTAAACTGAGTACCCAACACCTTGGGGACATAACCGTTCTTTGGTTTGAGAATGACTAACGAGTCATTAGGTTCAAACTCAAGACACGTAGCGCTCACTGAAAGCGCGTGTAAGTCGCCCACGCGTTTTACTGAAGCCAGGGCTAACAGAAAAACGGTTTTGAACGTCAGGTATTTCAACTCCGCCGAGTCTAGGGGTTCGAAGGGATGAGCTTTTAGGGCCTCTAGGACCAAAGACAGATCCCAAATGGGTACCGAAAGCGGCCGAGGAGGATTCAACCTCCTGGCCCCTTGGAGGAAGCGGGTGATGAGTTCATTTCTTCCCAATGCGCGGCCGCGCGCCGAGTCAGCAATCGCCGCAACATAAACCTTGAGCGTGGAGGGGGACCTGCCCACATCCAGGAGTTCTTGGAGGAAGTTCAGGACCTGTGGAACTCCACAAGATTGAGCATTCAGACTCTTTCCCGCGCACCATTTGTTAAACACTGACCATTTAGACGCATAAAGCCGCCTCGTCGAGGGGGCTCTGGACTGCGTGATTGTGTTAACTACCCCTTCTGACAGATCAACGAATATCTGTTGATTACCCACGCATGCAGAGACCAATGCTCTGGATGGGGATGTAGAATTGAGCCTCGGGCTTGAGAGAGAAGGTCTCTCCTCACCGGGATCGGCCACGGGGCTGTTTCTGACAGCGCCGTCAGCTCTGGGAACCAAAACTGGTTCTCCCAGCGCGGGGCTATGAGCAGCACCGTGCAGCGCGTCTCCCTGATCTTCGCTATCACTTGCGGCAGCATCGAGATCGGGGGAAAAGCGTACAACGGGACGCTGGGCCAAACTTGGGCCAGCGCGTCCTCGCTCTTTGAGAAGAACCTCTGGCACTGAGCATTCTCGCTCGTGGCAAAAAGGTCGACTTCCGCTTAGCCAAAGCGACGCCAAAGCGTCTGGACTGTCTGGCCGTGTAGAGCCCATCCCCCGGGGGGAACGTTATCTCTGGACAGCCTGTCCGGTCCGTCGTTCAGGCGACCGGGCACGTGCGCGGCTCTCAGAGAGCGCAGCAAGCCCTGAGCCCAGATCAGAAGACGCTCTGCCAGAGCGCATAGAGTTCTGGATCTGGTTCCGCCCTGACGGTTCACATAAGACACCACTGACATGTTGTCCGTGTGGACTAGCACATGGTGCCCGTGCAGGTGAGGGAGAAAGTGTTTCAGCGCCTTCTCGACCACTAACATCTCCAGACAGTTTATGTGAAGGCTTTTCTCCTGGTCCGACCAGCGGCCGTAGACCGGTCTGCCCTCGTGAAGCGCTCCCCAACCCGTGTTGGACGTGTCTGTCGAGATCAGTTTGCGGTGTGAGATCGCTCCCAACGTAACTCCCTGTTGGTACCAATCGGCTGCCAACCAGGGCTGCTGGGCTGAAACACAGCCCTGAGTCACTCTGATTCGGGCGCAGCCTGAGACCCACGCTCTGCGGGGCGCTTTCGAATTCAGTCAGCATTGGAGCGGGCGCATTCGTAGTAAGCCCAGCTGCAGAACTGCTGCAGCTGATGTCATATGGCCCAACATCCTCTGAAATGTTTTCAAGGGGAAACACCTGTCTTTTTGAAAAGACGCGGCGAGGTGTTGACCACAGCGCACGCGCTGTGTTGACAGCCTGGCCGTCATGGCCACCGAGTCCAGTTCTATTCCCAGAAAGGATATTGACTGGCTGGGGGTTAACGTGCTCTTGGCCCAGTTCACCGAAAGACCCAGGCTTTCTAAATGACTGAGAAGCGTCATCTTGTGGGAAGCGAGCTCTTCCTCTGATTGCGCTAGAATGAGCCAATCGTCCAGATAATTCAGAATTCGCATCCCCTGTGTTCTCAGGGGAGCGAGAGCCGTATCCATGCACTTCGTAAATGTACGGGGTGCCAGGGATAAGCCGAACGGAAGGACGGTGTATTGATATACCTGGCCGTCGAAGGCGAATCTCAAGAATGGCATGTGACGGGGTATAATCTGAATCTGAAAATATGCGTCTTTCAGATCGAGAGAGATAAACCAGTCCCTCGGGCGAATATGCGCGAGGATTTGTCTCGTCGTGAGCATCTTGAACGGCCGGCTCATGAGAGCTTTGTTCAAATATCTCAGATCTAATATAGGTCTGAGCGCTCCGTCCTTCTTGGGAACGAGGAAATAACGGCTGTAAAAGCCTGCCTCGGTTAAAGAAGGGTGAACTCTCTCTATCGCCCCTTTGCGCAACAGTTTCGCTATTTCTGTATGAAGCAGATGGGCTTCAGAGGACGGCGAAGGAACTGAAGCGAATAGCCCCGTATTACTGTGATCAGTACCCATTTCGACACGCCCGGAATAGCTTTCCATGCATCTGCACTCATAGCTAGGGGTCGAATGGCCTCTGGGTCTCGCCCGCTGCTCTGCGCGGGGCAGGAGACTCGAAGCGAGTGCGCTGTCGGTGTTGGGGAGCGGGGGCTCGCTGATAGCGACGACCGGCTGAGCAGTGCTCACAGACACAGTCTCTGGCATGGGGGTGTTTACAAGCGAGTGTGAGCGCTGAGGAGTGGGCACAGGACTCTTCATTAACACACGGCCGTTGGAATGGGGCTTTATGAGATCTAGACCCTGAGTATGTGAGACAGAGCGGGCAGTGTGTAGGCATGAGCACTGGGGAGTGGGCACATTTCCTACGTTTAACACTCGAGCGGCAACCGCACGCTTTATGTGAGTGTGCTCTGTGGGACACACAGGGGAGATCGTGCTTGTGTGTAGACATGAACACTGGGACGTGGGCATATTCACTACACTCATAACACTGCCGGCGTGGGCCGGATGACCAGACATTGAGCTCTCTTTGCGAATTATCTGGGTCGCCGTAAAAACGGCGTTTGGGTGCAGGCGAGCGAGTTGAAGAACTGGCTCGTTGGCTGCGGAAAGCACTACTGCAGTAGCCTTGACTAAGGGGACTGGCAGAGGAAGGCAGAAGAGTTTGGACGGTGGTCCGGCTGCGGCGGGACTCAGCCGTCTCTTCCTCCCAGCGCGTGCTAGGAGGACTTCGCAGGCTCCGGTTTCAGAGAAACTCTAGGCCGGGGACCCCGCGGGGCTGCGCTCTTCGTAGCGTGAAGGGAGAGGTCCGTCGCGCTGCGCAGGTCCGTCAAAGCGGTCTGATCCGGGCCCTTTTCATCCAGCTGACGGAGGAGATCGGCCTGGAAAATTTGTAGGACCGCCATGGTATGCAGGGCTGAAGCGGCTTGACCAGCGGCGGAGAAAGCGCGGCTGACAAGGGCTGAAGTGGTCCTGCAGGCTTTAGACGGGAGGGCAGACTTTGAGTGCCATCTCGCGGATGGGGGGCAAAGGTGCGCTGCGACCGCCTGTTCAACCGGAGGGATGTTGATATATCGTCCATGTGCGAGAGGGTCGCCGAGGCTGGAGAGCAAAGCCTGGCTGAAACTGGAGCGTCCCACGACTTAGAGAGCTCTGCGTGGAGCTCTGGTAGAAAGGGCGCTGATCTGGACGTTGGCGACTGGCGGCGGCTGGGCAAGAAGAACCCGTCGAGCCTGTTCGTCGCGGGCGCCGCAGGCGGGGACCATTCGAGGCCCAGGTTGTCGACGGCCATAGTGAGGAGGCGGAGAAGCTCAGCGTCCACACTGGCATGGGTCCTACCAGACTCGCGTGTAGAAGAAGAGGCGGAGCGGTGAGAGCCGGACAACCCTTCGCTATCTGACACCATTAGAGAGCAGCTGTCCAGTAAAGCGTCGTCTTCCGCTTCATCCCCTGAGGCGACGGCATCGCGGGCGAAAGCCGGCGGCTGCGCGTCGGGAAGTGGGGGCGGAGAGGGAGAGAGCGAGGCTCGCGGGAGGGCCTCCGGCAAAAGCCTGGCTCGCGTCTCGGTCTCCGGTGGTCTCTGAGAGCGGCGCTTCTTCTTGCGCGGCCCAGAGACTGGAGCCGCAGGAATTGTGAGGCATTTTGAAACAAACGCCTCTGCTCTTTTAGTAGTGTCGCGTGAACGACCACACACACACACACACACACAGCGAGAAAAGGATATGTGTCGCCGGATAGCTGAGCTGGCACGGCAGGCTGAAGGCGGCGAGAGATCGTCCGGCTTCCTCGGGTGCTGTCCTGGCTCGGTGCTTTTTCGACGGTGGCGGCTTCTCTCGGAGAACAGCGATGCGAAGAGACAGAAATCAGAGATTTTAGCCTCCGAGCCCTCCTTATATACTCATTGGGCGTGACGTCACGCGGGCTCACTGGTAGGCTTAAGCAGTTGCCGCGCGGCAGACTATGAGCGCGCAGTATTGCCCGCTCTACCTCTGCTGAGCTGCCTGCTGCACTGCGTTGACAATATATGAAAAATGAGGATAATTTTTGGCTTCAGTATCTCGAGAAAAAGATGACTTTTCCCGTAGCGTAAGCTAGCTTACGCAAATACGAGAGAACCTCTCGTAAGAGAACTACTTGCATCATGTTTAGTGCAATGTCATTTTGAGTAAGCATGCATTTCTTGGATGTCTGATCTGTTCTGTGTATGGTTGGATAAGTTACAGAAATCTCTAAATAAATTTATATGATTTTGGGTTTGAGTAGTTTTTCACATGTTGATGATCCCATTTTAGGGATTCACTGATTTCCAATTGATTTATTTTATTTCTTTCCCCAGCCAAAATATTAATACAATTTCTTTCTGATCCTAAACTTTTGAACGGTAGTGATTAATATTACAAAATATTTATATTTCTGTTCTTTGTAACTTTCTATTAATCAAAGAATCCTGAAAAAAATTTGAGCATCAAATCCTCATATTAGAATGATTTCAGAAGGAGTAATGATGCTAAAATTCAGCTTTGGTCTCAGGAACAAATGATACTTTACTATATATTTACATATAATTATTATTATTTTTAATTGTAATAACATTTCACAACATTACTGTTTTTTTAATGCAGCCTTTGTGAGCAGAAGAGACTTTTAAAAACATGCCTGATAAAAGTTGCTACTGGGAATGGCATCGAATACTACATCAAACTCTTTAGTAGTTACAGGGATCTTATAATGATTAAGGAATTCACAGTAAAGATATGTTCATTATTCTTAAATAACTGTCTGACCAAAATTATACCGTTATTGTACCAGTTTCTGTAAAATAAAGATTAATTTTTAAACGTAATATATATATTTTTTGTTCCAAATCACAGAGTTGAGTGGAGAAAAGTTATGCTTAAAACTGTGTTTTTGATATCATTTATTTCGTCTCGCGGTGATGACGTCACCACTTGACTTTCGCGGTCGCGTGTCTCCTGAGGCTTTTGAGGTAAACAGTTCTCACGTTAAATCTCGTAACTGCACAATAAAGTTTACTCAACATATTACGGGGTCTATTCAGAAAGGTTTTCATCGTGTGTCTTTCTTTTCCCATACAAAACGGTAAGATGTTAGCGAACTACTTTGTTGTTAAGAAGTTATTAGGGAATCGGATTCATATGGACAAATTACAAGGATTGATAATGTCATCAGCGGCTGTCTTTATATTTACATTTATATTACTGTTGAATCATTCTTGTATTCTCTATATTATTGTTGAATGAGTATTGATAGTCTGTGGCTCATCACTATTATCAGAGCAGCTGAAAAGCCTCTTTATTTCATGTCAATAGATCCTGTTTTCTCCTCATTCATTATGCTGATGTCTTCAGATCTGTAAATTACAGATTTGAGCAAACGATACGATCAGCTATTGTGACATCTACAAGATATAGGTAAGTTTTATAATGGCTTTTATTTCAATAATCTGTGATGAACCATGTTTCATATGCAACACAATAAACAAACAAAAGTTGAGTTAACTGTATTGGTGCGCCATTTGTTTCTTGCAAACCTGTAAATATATTTGTATGTTTTAATCTTTTTTTTGTATTCTTATTTTTTTATAATGTGACCATAATAATACTTAAAGTGGGTGGACTATTTTTTTTTGCTCAGCAAGTGATTTCTTCTTGATTTAGTTGGATCTGCTCCTCCTCCTTCAGTGAAGCTCCTCCCACTGCAATTCACCAATAAATGCTGGAATATTCCCATCAGCTACAAGTGAAGACGAGCATCAAACCATCAGGAAGAGCTGAAATCTGCAAAGACAGAGTTTATTGAAGGACAGTGAGAAGTTGAGAGATCCAGAACACTGCAGAATGAAACACACTGAAGAACAAAGAGGTTGGTGTTTATTCCTGATTCTTCATTAGTGAGGCTGAAGAACATTAAAGGGCACCTATTATGTTATTTCATGTAGTGTGTAACATAGAGCTAAGTGAACAAAAACATCCTGCAAAGTTTTATATATGAAAGTTCACCGTAAAAAAAGTTATTGTCTCTCAAAAGTAGGAGTCGACTCTGAGTCAATTTAATGAATCGTTTTTCCAATGAGTCATTTTCCTTTTTGTTGTGACATCAAGACGAAAAATTATCAGTATAATAAAAAAATAATAATAATAATAAAATTATTATTATTATTATTATCATTATTAATTCAGGGCTTAAAGTATTCCGGCATGAGGGCAGGTCCGGCCTCCGGCGCAGGCAAAATGTATTTATCAGGCTGCAAATTACAGTCGGAGGCACTTTAATCTGACTTGAATAACACACCGGTCCCCTTCAACCTACCTGTCACCACTATTGCCACCCGCTGGAGAACTCGACTGTTATATATTTGTCCCGATTTTCCGCGCATTTGTGAAAAAAAACTCGCCTTTCCCGCACTTCTTGCTGTCCCTGAATACATCTCACACGCAGCCTCGCTCTAACGTGCTTCTCTCGGAAACCAAAACAATGACTACCGTATTTTCCGGACTATAAGTCGCTCCGGAGTATAAGTCGCATCAGTCAAAAAATGCGTCATGAAGAGGAAAAAAACATATATAAGTCGCACTGGAGTATAAGTCGCATTTATTTAGAAATTTATTTCACAAAATCCAAGACCAAGAACAGACATTTAATCTGGAAAGGCAAGTTATTTAACTAACGTTACACAGTAGCACACAGAACAACAGGCTGAGTAGGTGTCCGGTATGTTAACGCAACACATTAACAGTTATTCAGCTAAGTTACACAATAGCATAAAGAACATATACATGGAAGGCGGAATAGGCTAACATAAGCCAGGGAGTCCAACAAGCAAGTTACCAGTAAACAAGTTCACCAAGCTCCCGCGATCTCATTCCACCACTGTCTATGCATTCCACATCACTGAATCCATTGAATTTTCTTCATATGGTGTCGCTTCTGAATAACTCCGCCAACTAGAGCGCCCTCTCGCGGCTGTAGACGGTAATGTTTTCTCTTGGTTCATCTCAGTCTGAATTAATTTTGATATATAAGTCGCACCTGAATATAAGTCGCAGGACCAGCCAAACTATGAAAAAAAGTGCGACTTATAGTCCGGAAAATACGGTACGTGGATGCTGTAGCTAGTGTTAATGGCTTATTTACAACTTTAAACATCTAAAAGAAGAGGCGATGGGCGCAGGGCAGGTGGAAGACAGGCCTGTTGTTGTGGATTATGCAAAAGAAGTTTTGCAAAATGGACGCTAATGATCGACCAGACGAGTCATCGGATAAAGAGGCGAAGAGCAGCAAGTTCTACGACTGATCCACAGTGAGTATAGAGTTTTGCTTATTCTGTGGAGTAAAGTCGGGTGAACGGGGTCGCTGCATCGCCGCGCTTATCACCGGCGCTAAAATAAGCACTAAAAGGCTCTGTCGCTCTCATGAATTCATTCGCTGCATCGGATCTGTCCATCCCCGGTACCCCACACGAGAGCACGGTGTCGGACCAGGTTTTCTTAAAAACGGCCAGATTTTCATCCTAGGTCTTAAATTTCATTTAGTCAGGTCTAAAAAAGTGTTTACCCTTGTTCACTTCCTGAAACATTGAAACCAGTGGCGTAGCCACGGGTGTGCCAGGGTGTGCCGGTGCCACCCACAGTGGCAGCTGGCACACCTAAAAATGGATGCAGAATTATTTTTTATAGTCTCAATAAAAAAATATTTTACTAAACTTGGGCTATTGTTGTTTATTTAGAATATACTTTTTTTTAAATCAACCCTTTCACGCGTAAGTTAAAAATATTTTAACTCCCTTGTTTCCATGGCGTGATGTCACGTGACACACCGCAGCCACAATAACTAACAGACGTATTTGCTATTACCATGTCAACTATCTGATATTCCGATTCTTCGTTTAAAAAACTTTATAAATTATCTTGATCTATAACGAGATGAGCGCTGCAGTTCAGAGAGTCCTGTCAGCCGGATTTACAGCACCTGAATTCCACAGTTTCTCCCGAAATACATGAAAGTAAGTGGCTTGCCGCTTCCATAGACATCAGTGTGTATTTTACAAACTGCAAATGTATTGTTTTACTAGTAGCCTACTTATGTGTATTTAAATGTCTGAAACATAAAATAAACATTATGTGGTTGAAAACACTGCGTATTAGTTGTGATACATGACAAGCGCTGAGCGCGTCCGTCTCTGGCTCAGCGCCAGCCAACGCGCGAAAGCAGTTTGGATCAGGTTTGAATCTGGCAGTTCTGTGACGTCACTGAACATTCTAAATCATAGACATTCTCTGATCATACTCAGGGGCACAGAAATAAGAATCCAATATGGTGCCATAACGCTGGTGTCCGGGACACGTGACGTGTGTGTGTTTTTTTAAAGGACAAGTGAAAGAGAATTCTACTTGCCCAACCGGACCCCTGATTAAAACAATTTTCAATATCAAAAAAATAAAATAAGAAATAATGTAGCCTACTCAGTTACTAACGTAACCTCAGTTCCCTGAGAGTAGCCTAGGGAAAGAGTATAGAGAGTAAAAATTAGGGAAAGAAATGCCCTTTATAAAGCTAAAAAAAATTATTCTGATCAAAATTAAATGTCAATGTTTCATTACATCACTGTTGGAAAACACTCTTATCAGATTCTGAAGAACTTATTTTAAATAAATCGTATTTTTAAATGAGCCTACTTCAGTGTGATATTTTATCATATTATCATGCTTAACCCTGAGAATTTGAATAATTGAAATGTGATGATCAGATGCAGATATCTAAATCAGAGAATATCATATAGCAGGGGTCACCAAACTTTTTTCTCTGGGGGCCACATTATCGTTCCTGACTGTGATGGGGGGCCGGGGCCGGGTCAGCTATATAACATAGAATTGTATGACCCAGACCAAAATGACCACCAGCAGGCCTCATTGTAGTAGTAGAGATTACCAGCCTGGCACAGCCATCCCCACTACTATATCCGCACTATATCAACACTTGATTCCTGGCACATATTTGTTTATCTTTACTAGTGGTTTGCAAAAGTTGTAATCGAGTCTTCACACTTTGTTTTATTTAAAGTTATTCTTCACAAATAATCGTTGGTCCACTGTTCTTTGAAAACTCTGCACTCTCTTTTAGGGGTGGAACGGTACACAGAAGTCACGGTTCGGTTCATACCTCGGTTCAGACATCACGGTTGGGTACAGTGAAGGGAAAAGCAAAACAAAAATGCAGAAGGCTTGTGCATGTCTCAGGCTGGACCACCAAAAGAAAAAATTTCATTTTTTTTTTGAATAAGTTTTATTAATAAAGTAAAGGCATAGAACCAGTTTATTTGTAGTGCACTGACAATAGTTTTATATAATTAGTTAATTAATTCAATTAATAAAAATAACTTGATATGTTTGGTAATTGTACCTGAATTAATTGAAAATTAATCTGCTACATTTCAGATTAATATATTTGTTTTCCTTAAAAATGTCATTAACAGTAACTTAAACACTTTGCAGTTTGAATGATGTCCTGCATAAACTAAATGACGGAGTATGTTTTTATGTTTCCACTGTTCGATCGCGGCCGCGCCACACACACACACACACACACACACACACACACAAATATAAGTAAACACTTTACGACTTTCCGATCGAGCCCACACCTCTCTCTCAACATATTCCAGCATTGCAATCTTTACACCGCAGCCTGCTTCAGAGCTTCAGAGCTAAGGCGGAGCTACAGATTAGGTGTCCCTAAGAATCCGCGTATCTAACAGTAGTTCCGCATTACATTAATTAAATTGCACGCAAGTTTTATTTATTTTTTAGTATTCTCCATGTAAATGTATGCACCAAACTGTGACGCCCGTACCATGACGTACCGTCCATGACGACTTTTGGGCTTTGCCTCATAGGGCCGGTTCAAGTAGTGGGGGGCAGAGGGGCTGGGGGGCCAGTCAAAGGGGGGTGGCGGGCCTGAGTCGGCCCGCGGGCCTTAGTTTGGTGACCCCTGTCATATAGGTTCGGGAGGTTGGCGGGTGGATTATTTATTTTTAACAGCAGATTCGGGAGACTCAAAGTGCACCAGATTAATGAATTTATCTTTAAAATGTACAAAATTTTCTTCCGGGGGGGCATGCCCCCGGACCCCCCAAGAGGTAACAAGCTGAAACCAACAAAAAATACCGACCCCCCCCCCCCCCCCCCCCCCCCGAGATTTTTTTCAGCCACTATGTTATGACTGAGTTATTGCCGATCCTGATGTATAGTTATATTTGATATAGTTTTATGGTTGTGTTGGGCATGGTTATGTGGTTATGGTTAATACTTTTGCACAGTAATCTGACAATAAATGTGGCACACCCAGATTTTCAGATGCACACCCAGAGTCTCTTTTCTGGCTACGCTACTGATTGAAACACATTGAAAGCTCAGTCAACATGAAGGATGGGGGTGCACCCAAACACTACTAATAAATATAAGCTAATGTGTAAATGTCAGTAATTTATCTTTTTTGACTCATTCTTTTTATAAAAAATTATTTAAAGGCTGAAATATGAGGTTTGTCTTTGTATAAAACCTTTTTTGTCAAAACTTTATTTGAACTTGTACATGTTAGTAGATAAGTAGTATTAGTAGTATAAATGTAGTATTAGTACTTTTTGAACAGGATTCTGTGATAACCGTGATAATTTTGGTCACTTTAATCATCTCATCATTTCCTCTCTAGTTATGATCAACTATGATCAACTAAAATTAACAATAATTGTGTTTTTACAGTATAATATGCAAAAGTACAATTTTCTATTAAAAAAAAATCTACCTCTCCCTCTCTCTCTCACACACACATCAGATAAGCATAGATAGATAGATAGATAGATAGATAGATACTCTAATGATCCCGAGGTCTAACTAATCTAACTTGCTATCTAACTAAACTAACTATCTATCTAACTTGGATAATGCGTCTTGTAGGTCTTAAATTTCAATCTTCATGGTCTTAAAATGTCTTAAAAAGGTCTTAAATTTGACTTAATGAAACCTGCAGAAACCCTGATTAACAAAACATGTATGAGACTTAATCCTTTATTTACTAGATAATTTTGAAAAATATTAACTTCACATTTTGGTCTATACTTGTATTTTACCTCCCATATATTAAGTGTTTGCACAAATTGGAGATAAATTGGGTCCAAATGTAGAGTAAATGTGTAATAAAAAATAAATATAGGCGTAGGCTACATTACCTATAAACAGTAGTCTATCTAAGTTTTTTTTTCCTTTTAAAGTACCGGATCGATAAGGAGTATCGATAAGAGAAGTAGTATCAGGGCTCGAAATTAACTTTTTTACTTGGTAGCACTGGTGCTCCCAACTTCAAAAAGTTAGGAGCACCAGCAAAAATTTTGGAGCACACACCAAAAATTAAGGAGCACCACAACTACAAATTATATATTAACAGATTTTATTTCATCCTGTGGCCAAGATTTGAAATTTGGTCTTCTGGCTCTATATCATCTCACCCCGATGATAATGACACACGATCTGTCATTTGACATAAATTTAGTGAAGGCAAGCTCTTCTTTGGCGATGGTGTATGCGGTGTTATATTCATAGACAGTATGGTTATATTTGACGTATCCTGCCGATTAAAAGCATTAATAATCAAACCTGATGAACCTGATTTGTTTGCCACACACCTGTCCCTGCATTTTTTGCTTGGCACTCTATTGCTATTAATATGCTGTATTAATCTTTGTTAATCTTAGTTAATAAAAATACAGCTGTTCATTGTTCATTAATGTTACTTCACAGTGCATTAACTATGTTAACAAATAAAAAAAATTATTTCACTAATGTAGGCTATTAGTAGCCCAAATGTTGAAATTAACATTAACAATGGTTAACAAAGTGCAGTTTATTAATAGTACATGTTAACTGTGTTAACTAGAATTTAATAAGTGGAACATTATTGTAAAGTGTTATCGATTTGTTATACAACGATTCAGACGTCTCGTGAGTGTGTTGGACAGATCAGTTGTTTTAACCATAGACATCACATCTATGGTTTTAACCATTCATTAAAGTGAATCGGTTCAAATGAGTCATTAGTTCGCGAATCGGACGTGTCATTAGTGGACGTGTAGCATACGGCAAGCGTTGTGTGATTATCCCAGTAGTTTATTTTTTAGCACAATTGACACTCCACGGTAATTTAGGAGAAAAAAATCTCCGAATGCTCCACGTGAAACTTCGGTCTTCCGCCCTTTTTCTATCGTGTCAAATGATTTTGATTAATATGCGCGAGGGAGAGAGAGCAATACAGCGCTCGTGTTGTTTGAAGACGTGAGAGTGGGCGCGCGCGCGCGGCCGGGGCTTTCTCTCGTCAAGCGCAGCAGTCACTCACGCACCGATCAAATAAGGCTTTGGCGGCCGCCAAAAAAAATCAATGCAGGAAAAAACCCGGGATTGGTTATATAACGTTGGATAGAATGACGGTCCGGCCATCGCGTATCAGCGGACATAAGGTACACACTGTGAAGTAATTTGCAAACGTTTTTTAGAGAAATGAAAACAGGTCGCACCACAACCATTATTTGCACTCGCACAAATGCTCCCAAATATATTTTTAGGTCGCACAGATTAAATTTCAGGAGCATATGCGACCAAAATGGTCGCAATTTCGAGCCTTGAGTATCGATAAATACTTAACGATGCCCATCCCTAACAGTGACAGTATCATAATACTTAGTTTGGGGTTGAACTGGAGTGACAGTCCTATAGACTGTGAAAAACTTGCTCTTCTACAGTATATGGGCTCTTCGACTTGCTCTTTGTGTAACCCGATTTGGCAAACCTCGTCAATAGAGGATGACCACTGTATTGTGTGTTTTAGGTTATCTTTGCCAATAAAATGTATTCAAATCTGAATTACATAACATTGTATTGGCTGTCAATCACGATGGGAGAGTAAAAGAGTTACAGCATGTCCACCATATCTTGTGGGGGTTTTGCATTAAGCCATTTGTGGTGCCCTTACCACATTGTGCCTCATATACTGTAAATGTTAGACCCAGTGACAGGCTGGCATAAATGGCTTGCATAATACTAAGTAAGGAGGCCATAATATTTTTGACTCATGGCTGAAGTTAAGTTTCTCCAGCTCTCCCAAGGTTGGCAAAAAAATGCATCTCAAAATGCATCAGATTGATGCTTTTAAAATATGGAATTTTCAAAATGTTCTTCCCGGGGGATCATGCCCCCAGACCCCCCTAAAGGGGTAATATCCTTCTCACCTTTTTCACCCCTGACCCATTTTCATGCCTGAAACGGGCTTGGTAAAAGTCCTGGTTGAGCCACAGAAAGTTCAGGCTCAGGATTTTTTAGACTAAAGGTGAAAGTCTCCCCTACAGCTAATCCAATCAACCTAACGATTCAACGGGCCAGGGGCTCCGAAAGCCATTTGGCCTCCGAAAGGTGAGAATCTCAGTGATCTGACTCATTTAAAACACAATAGAGAAAACAGGACTGGCCGGAAAGGAGACTCTTGCTGGAGACTCAATAATCATCTGAAATCAGTCTACTAAACTTTATCAGTTTATATAGCCTACTATTGCAGTGGAAAAACTAAATTAAACATTAAATACATTTGTAATCCTACACCACCTGGGCATTAGACAATAAATACATCATGCTTCTTTAAATAATGTATACAGTTGTACATAATAATAATGTTCCATTTGAACTAAGATTACAATTTTAACACATAATGAAAATGTGTATGAGTGTCAGATGAATTTATACAGCACAACATCGATGCACCGAAAATATAAACAATTAATTTACTAAATTAAATTAGAACAGAATATACCTTTCTAATAAATAAAAATGCAAAACGAAATAAATCAGAATCAAGTCACAAGATGAGGAGCAAATGTGTGCAAAATGCCTAAAGTGCAGGGGAACATATATCCAAAACACAAGCCAGAAAAATGGAGCGCAACTGGAAGAAAACAAAACTAGAGGTATTTCGCATTTCATGGAAGGAGAGCTCAATTGCATACAGAGAGGCTTTAAAAGCTGCTAGATCTGCTTATTTTTCAACCCTATTAGAAGAAAATAAACAAAACCCTAGGTATTTATTTGAAACAGTGACTAAATTAACGAAAAAGAAAGCTTCAATCCCAGATGTTTCAAGCAACACATCAGTAATGACTTTATGAACTTCTTCACTTATAAGATTGATAATATCAGGGAGAAAATTATAACGCAACCGTCTACTACAGTATCGCATCAGGCAGTGCATTGTAGTCTCCCGGAGGAAAAATTTGATTCATTCGTTGCTATAGGAGAGGAAGAATTTACTAAACTCGTTAAATAATCTAAATCGACAACATGTATGTTAGACCCTATACCGACTAAGATACTGAAAGAGATGCTTCATAGATCCTCTTCTTAATATAATTAATTCATCTTTGTCTCTAGGATACGTACCAAAAATTTCAAGCTGGCTATGATTAAACTGCTTGTTAAAAAAACACAACTTGATCCTACAGAATTAGTCAATTACAGGCCGATCTCGAATCTACCTTATCTGTCAAAGATACTAGAAAAGGCATTATCTTCACAACTGTTCATTTTTTGAAAGAAATGATATCTGTGAGGATTTCTAGTCAGGATTTAGACAGTACCATAGTACTGAGACTGCTCTCATTAGAGTCACACTTGTATGCTGATTGAGGACAGGGTTTTAAAGTAGAAAAGGAAAAAGGTAAAATGCAAGTGTAAAAACAAACATAAGAGAGACAAGGAACAGTTCTGAGACTGAACAGGTGATTTGTACATTTTATTTACAAAAAGAATAAGTAATTTACATACCATTGGGTATAAGTATTTATCTGTCTTCATATAAAAAAGGTGGTTCCTTGTTTTTTTTGTTTTTTTTCCTTATTACATTAATGTAAAACAAAAAAATATTTGTTATTTTCTTTTACCATTAACATGTGTATTCTGGTATTTCTTTTAGTTTGGCAAGTTCATTCATTTAACAAGGTACTGCATGAACTGCAGTAAAAGTATTGTGTAATTGGTATAGGGAAAAAGATACTTTACGTTAATTTTCATTTAAAGAAAAAATACTGGCCAAATTCACCCTTCACTGCCGGGAATCCAGGTTTTTTTCTTAATTGGGAAACATTAAAATTAACCCCTAGAGTTAAGAAAAGGGTTACATACAACAGAGATTCTAATTATTGGACAAAAAACTTCCTCACGTAATAATCTAGAATACTGTCTAACACTTGATGGCTGCTCAGTCAAGTCTTCGTCGTCGGTTAGGAACCTGGGTGTGTGTGTTCTCATTGATACCAATCTTTCATTTGAAAGTCACATGTCTAGTATCTGTAAAACCACATTTTTCCATCTTAAAAAATATATCTAAATTACGCCATATGCTCTAATTGACAAATGCGGAACAATTAGTTCATGTGTTCATGAGCTCAAGGCTAGATTATTGTAATGCTCTACTGGGTGGTTGCCCTGCACGCTTAATAAACAAACTACAGCTGGTTCAAAACGCAGCAGCTCGAGTTCTTACCAGAACCAGGAAGTATGACCATATTAGCCCGGTTCTGTCAAAACTGCACTGGCTCCCTATTAAACATCGCATACATTTTTAAATATTGCTGATTGTTTACAAAGCACTAAATGGTTTAGCTCCGCAGTACTTGAGCGAGCTCTTAACGCATTATAGTCTGTCACGTCTATTGCGATCTCAAAATCGACTGCTGGCGGTAGATCCTTTTCCTATTTATCACCAAAACTTTGGAACAGTCTTCCTAACACTGTCCGGGAAGCAGACACACTCTGTCAGTTCAAAGCTAGACTAAAAACACATCTCTTTGGCCTAGCATACACATAACACATTATAGACTTCTATAATCCAATGTTAGAATTACAATGTTGCAGTTAACAACAGAGCTCAAACTATGTGCTATTTATTTTTAGATATAATAATCAACACTCAAATAAAAAAAATTACTATATAATTAGATTTAGCAAGCAAAACCTGCCACATGTGCAATTTAAAGTACATTTTCTGGTCCAAGTCATTGGACAGAAATGGAATCATTTACTCAGTGGCTGTTTTTTTCATGACAAATTTATTTAAACATACAATAAATAATCAAAACATTATTAACAGGTTAAGTAAATATAATGAATAGACTAATATAGTGCATATATGAAATGCCTCTCTAAATGCAACACTAAAAGCTGGAGGTAAATGTGGGATATTATTCTCAAGCTGTTTTATTGATATCTTTCCGCAGTTGAAACACTGGTTGAGAGACGTAAACATATTGATCAATTGTTTCTTCTTCTTCTGCACTTTTTACTGTTAGCAAACAGCATTACAGCATGCCTAGTGTCATGCCCCCTTCTGGATTTGAGCCTGGATCGCCTTTGACTTAATGTATTCGTCGAGCGACTGCATGCGCCGAACCATGACATCCGTATCGTACGGTTCAGTGTGAATACATGTACTGTTGCACCCCTAAAATATAGTCACAAACTTGCAATGCGCTCCCACATTTTTTTTACAATACTAACTGTCCGTGGTTGGTAGTGGTAATAGATGAGAAATATACAGTTTTACACCAGCATGCTGATAATGTTTCTATATTCGACAAAGCCACTAAAGCCTGAACCACTGCCTGAGGCCGCCCGCACATCTCCCTCGCAAAAGCGTTTGCCTTCCCACGTGTAATTTTGCGTTTACTCACAAATATCTCTGAGGTTTTGCGAGTATCAAAAAGTTTCTTGCGGGAACACAAAAGCATTGAAATATTATTTCCTCCCATCATAATATCCAATTATTAGGGGCTCTATATATTTGTGCCTTTGATGAATAAATAAAAATAATGTCTAGTACATTAATGAACCCCTTTCATGGAAAATTCCAGGGACATAATGGATCAAAATCATCATAATCTTGTATAACAGTTGTTTGAACAAAACTCAGTACTTTCTGCCATTACATCTGGGTTTTATATATATTTTTCACTACGTCATTTTTCTTTTATTGATTTACTGAGCACTTTTTTAACTTTAGTTTCAGGCCCGATGGATGAGAATGAAGAAGTGAATAAAGTGGAGAAACATCAGAGAAGATCTCAGAAATCTTTCACTTGCACTCAGTGTGGAAAGAGTTTCACATACAAACGTAATCTCAATGTTCACATGAGGATCCACACTTTAGAGAAACCGTTCACATGTGAGCAGTGTGGAAATAGTTTTACACAACAAGGAACCCTTCAGAAACACATGATCATCCACACTGGAGAGAAACCGTTCTCATGTGATCAGTGTGGGAAGAGTTTTACACAACAAGGACACCTTAAGTCTCACATGATCATCCACACTGGAGAGAAACTGCATGAATGTGATCAATGTGGTAAAACATTTTTGAGGGCTTCAGGCCTGAAGAGCCACATGACAGTTCATTCACAGGAAAAACCACATTCATGTTCTTTGTGTGGAAAGAGTTTTTCACGTCTGCAGGATTTACAAGGACATCAGAAAATACACACTGGTGTAAGAAATCACATGTGCTTTGAGTGTGAGAAGACTTTTATCACAGCTGGAGATTTGAAACAGCACCAGAGAATTCACACTGGAGAGAAACCTTACAAGTGTTCACACTGCGACAAGAGATTCAATCGGTCAGGACATCTGAAATCACATGAGAGGATCCACACTGGAGAGAAACCGTATCACTGCACTGCATGTGGGAAGAGCTTCGCTCAATTATCTACTCTACACAGACATACAGAAACTCACATTAAGTAGCTTATCTTCAGTTCCAGCACTTTCAAGTGCGATGCCACCTCTCTTTCCTATTAGTTTGTCTAAACCAGCCTCAACCACGGCTGTAGCCAGTTATGAAGTCACCGAGCTCCAGACTTCAGTATATTTCTGAGGTGTATATAACAAAGGTTGTGAAATAATTCTCTAATATAGTATTAACTCTACTTTAGTGCTGCAAGGATATTGCACAGCTCCAAGATCTTCTCGTCTGAGCTCTGCGGTCTGTCGCCGCTCATCAACATCAGAATATTGAGATGACCAATCAAATTAAAGTAGACAGGCTTTATGTTCACAGAAGCTGCTGAGCGCATGATCTAGCCTTCAGTTAACCGTCATGAAGTGTGAGATCAAATATAGCTAAACTAAACATTTCATATTTGACAGCTATTTTAGGATAGAAATGATAAACAACCGACAAAAATAATCAGGAAAACTGATGTATATAAATATCAGTTGAGCTTATGTTCATGACCCCAAACCCCCTGAACTACCTCATATCTGGGACACCGGTGATTCTAGAACTCTTCAGCCCTGGCCACAACCATCGACAGTATAAAAGAAACATTGTCAACATTTGTCACATTAAATAGTTTATATTTAACTGTGAGATTCACATCAACTCAAAGATAAAGTTCCTCCCCAAAGAGCAATATCGCATATATCATTTTGCTTAAAAGTACAAGTGTTTTTTTTTTACTTTTTTTACTAACTGTTCTTGCTCAGGAAGCTGAAGAAGAGGCTGATTGAGATGCTTTATTATCTTGTTAGTCAATAAAGAGAGAGATCTGTCTTATTTGTTTCCAGTTTTACTTTCTTTTTGTATTTTAACAGATTTTATAAGGAAGCAGATTGATGGAGGTAAAATACAAGTGATATGAGGAGTTTTATAAAGTAAGAGACTGGCTCTCTGAAAATAAACTCTTATTGCATTTAGGTAAGAAACGGGATCATGTTATGTGAGTCTAAAAGTAAACTGAACAAGGTTCCTAACCTGTGTGTCAAGGTAGGGGATTGTGTAATATCAAACAGAAATAGTGTTAATTATCTTGGCTGTGTCCTTGACAATGATTTAAGAGGTGCAAGTATGGCTATGAAAACTTTAGGTAAGGCTAATGCTAGAACAAAACTTCATGCTAGATATGTTAGTTTTCTGGGTAAACAAAATGTAAAACTACTTGCATCATGTTTAGTGCAATGTCATTTTGAGTAAGCATGCATTTCTTGGATGTCTGATCTGTTCTGTGTATGGTTGGATAAGTTACAGAAATCTCTAAATAAATTGATACGATTTTGGGTTTGAGTAGTTTTTCACATGTTGATGATCCCATTTTAGGGATTCATTGATTTCCCATTGATTTATTTTATTTCTTTCCCCAGCCAAAACATAAATACAATTTCTTACTGATCCCAAACTTTTGAACGGTAGTGATTAATATTACAAAAGATTTATATTTCTGTTCTTTGTAACTTTCTATTAATCAAAGAATCCTGAAAAAAAAATTAGCATCAAATCCTCATATTAGAGTGATTTCTAAAGGATCATGTGACACTGAAGACTGGAGTAATGATGCTAAAATTCAGCTTTGGTCTCAGGAACAAATTATACTTTTTTTTTTTTTTATTGTAGCCTAATAACATTTCACAACATTACTGTTTTTTTAAATGCAGCCTTTGTGAGCAGAAGAGACTTTTAAAAACATGCCTGAAAAGTTGAATAAGGCCACTGGAAATGGCATCAAATACTACAACAAACTCTTTAGTTTACAGGGATCTTATAATGATTAAGGAATTCACAGTAAAGAGATGTTCATTATTCTTAAATAACTGTCTGACCAAAATTATACCGTTATTGTACCAGTTTCTGTAAAATAAAGATTTATTTTTAAACGTAATATATTTTTTTGTTCCAAATCACAGAGTTGAGTGGAGAAAAAGAATTTCGTCTCGCGGTGATGACGTCACATCTTTCGCCGACGCGCGCTTTCCGAGTCTTGAGGTAAACAGTTCACACGTTAAATCACGTAACTACTATAAAGTTTACACGGTTTACTCTACATTTTACGCGGTCTATTCAGAAAGGTTTTCATCGTGTGTCTTTCTTTTCCCATACAAAACGGTAAGATGTTAGCGAACTACTTTGTTGTTATGAATTTAGGGAATCAGATTCATGTGGACAAATTACAAGGGTTGATAATAATGTCATCAGCGGCTGTCTTTATATTTACATTTATATTACTGTTGTTATATTTTACTGTATCATTATTGTATTATCTATATTCTTGTTGAATGAGTATTGATAGTCTGTGGCTCATCACTATTATCAGAGCAGCTGAAAAGCCTCTTTATTTCATGTCAATAGATCCTGTTTTCTCCTCATTCATTATGCTGATGTCTTCAGATCTGTAAATTCACACATTAAGCTAATTTTTATTGTCAACAGATTTGAGCAAACGACACGATCAGCTATTGTGACATCTGCAAGATATAGGTAAGTTTCATAATGGCTTTTATTTCAATAATCTGTGATGAACCATGTTTCATATGCAACTCAATAAACAAAACAAAAAAAGTTGAGTTAACTGTATTGGTGCGCCATTTGTTTCTTGCAAACCTGTAAACTTATTTTTATGTTTTAATCTTTTTTTTTTATTCTTAATTTTTTATGTGACCATAAATACTTAAAGTGTGTGGACTATTTTTTTTTTTTACTCAGTAAGTGATTTCTTTTTGATTTAGTTGGATCTGCTCCTCCTCCTTCAGTGAAGCTCCTGCTCCTTCAGTGAAGCTCCTCCCACTGCAATTCACCAATAAGTGCTGGAATTTTCCCATCAGCTACAAGTGAAGACGAGCATCAAACCATCAGGAAGAGCTGAAATCTGCAAAGACAGAGTTTATTGAAGGACAGTGAGAACATGAGAGATCCAGAACACTGCAGAATGAAACACACTGAAGAACAAAGAGGTTGGTGTTTATTCCTGATTCTTCATTAGTGAGGCTGAAGAACATTATGTAGTGTGTAACATAGATCTAAGTGAACAAAAACATCCTGCAAAGTTTTATATATGAAAGTTCACCGTAAAAAAAGTTATTGTCTTTCAAAAGTAGGAGTCGACTCTGAGTCAATTTAATGAATCGTTTTTCCAATGAGTCATTTTCCTTTTTGTTGTGACGTCAAGATGAAAAATTATCAAATTGGCCGCGCCCATTCACTGCGCGCGCAGACACCAGGGAAAACTTGAAAACATCATGGCCCTGTCCCAAATGGCACACTCCGGACTTGTGGACCTCCTCAGACTCCACACTTTGGTGACGTCATGTAGTGCACACCTATAGGGCCCTTGGCGTGAGTCCACGAGGGCGCATTGAGAGGTATTTTTGGGACAGACTCGATCATCACGCCGGAAATAACGGTCTGGTTGTTGTTGGACAGGAGAAACCACATTTTTGCGCTCCGACGTCTTATCTCCATGTCAACTACACAGCCTAATTCAGGGCTTAAAGTATTCCGGCATGAGGGCAGGTCCGGCCTCCGGCGCAGGCAAAATTTATTTATCAGGCTGCAAATTACAGTCGGAGGCACTTTAATCTGACTTGAATAACACACCGGTCCCCTTCAACCTACCTGTCACCACTATTGCCACCCGGTGGAGAACTCGACTGTTATATATTTGTCCCGATTTTCCGCGCTTTTGTGAAAAAAAACTCGCCTTTCCCGCACTTCTTGAGGTCCCTGAATGCATCTCACACGCAGCCTCGCTCTAACGTGCTTCTCTCGGAAACCAAAACAATGACTACGTGGATGCTGTAGCTAGTGTTAATGGCTTATTTACAACTTTAAACATCTAAAAGAAGAGGCGATGGGCTAGGGCAGGTGGAAGACAGGCCTGTTGTTGTGGATTATGCAAAAGAAGTTTTGCAAAATGGACGCTAATGATCGACCAGACGAGTCATCGGATAAAGAGGCGAAGAGCAGCAAGTTCTACGACTGATCCACAGTGAGTGTAGAGTTTTGCTTATTCTGTGGAATAAAGTCGGGTGAACGGGGTCGCTGCGTCGCCGCGCTCATCACCGGCGCTAAAATAAGCACTAAAAGGCTCTGTCGCTCTCATGAATTCATTCGCTGCATTGGATCTGTCCATCCCTGGTACCCCACACGAGAGCACGGTGTCGGACCAGGTTTTCTTAAAAACGGCCAGATTTTCATCCTAGGTCTTAAATTTCATTTAGTCAGGTCTAAAAAAGTGTTTACCCTCGTTCACTTCCTGAAACGCGGGCCGCAGAAAGTTATTACAAAGTAGCAAAAAAGTATGGAGTTGTAGCCTACAAAGCGGAGCGCTGGATCAGGGGTCTCCAACACGTCGCTCGCGTGCTCCAGTCGCTCGTGGCTTGAAATGAGCTAGCTCACCAGAGGCCGTTCACATATCGGATCTTTTGCGCGCTCAAGTTTGTTCAAATGTAGGTGTAATTTTTTTACCAGGCGTAACGAGATGAAAAAAACTCAACTTTTCAGGATGCCGCAAACGCACCGCAGGTCATGTGACAGGAACCAACCAATCACCCCTTTCCATAACAACATTGAAAGCGCAGTCAACATGAAGGATGGGGGTGCACCCAAACACTAATAATAAATATAAGCTAATGTGTAAATGTCAGTAATGTATCTTTTTTGACTCATTCTTTTTATAAAAAAATTATTTAAAGGCTGAAATATGAGGTTTATCTTTGTATAAAACCTTTTTTGTCAAAACTTTCTTTGAACTTGTACATGTTAGTAGATAACATGCTGCAAGACACTGTAGTATTAATACTTTTTGAACAGGATTCAGTGATAACTGTGATAACTTTGGTCACTTTAATCATCTCATCATTTCCTCTCTAGTTATGATCAACTATGATCAACTAAAATTAACAATAATTGTTTTTTTACAGTACAATATGCAAAAGTACAATTTTTGAAAAAAATGAAATGAAAAAAAATCTACCTCTCCCTCTCTCTCACACACACACACACATCAGATAAGCCTAGATAGATAGATAGATAGATAGATAGATAGATAGATAGATAGATAGATAGATAGATAGATAGATCAATCACGATGGGAGAGTAGACGAGTTACAGCATGTCCACCATATCTTGTGGGGGTTTTGCATTAAGCCATTTGTGGTGCCCTTACCACATTGTGCCTCATATACTGTAAATGTTAGACCCAGTGACAGGCTGGCATAAATGGCTTGCATAATACTAAGTAAGGAGGCCATAATATTTTTGACTCATGGCTGAAGTTAAGTTTCTCCAGCTCTCCCAAGGTTGGCAAAAAAATGCATCTCAAAATGCATCAGATTAATGCTTTTAAAATATGGAATTTTCAAAATATTCTTTCCGGGGGATCATGCCCCCGGACCCCCCTAAAGGGGTAATATCCTTCTCACCTTTTTCACCCCTGACCCATTTTCATGCCTGAAACGGGCTTGGTAAAAGTCCTGGTTGAGCCACAGAAAGTTCAGGCTCAGGATTTTTTAGACAAAAGGTGAAAGTCTCCCCTACAGCTAATCCAATCAATCTAACGCTTCAACGGGCCAGGGGCTCCGAAAGCCATTTGGCCTCCGAAAGGTGAGAATCTCAGTGATCTGACTCATTTAAAACACAATAGAGAAAACAGGACTGGCCGGAAAGGAGACTCTTGCTCTTGCAGTTTATATAGCCTACTATTGCAGTGGAAAAACTAAATTAAACATTAAATACATTTGTAATCCTACACCACCTGGGCATTAGACAATAAATACATCATGCTTCTTTAAATAATGTATACAGTTGTACATAATAATAATGTTCCATTTGAACTAAGATTACAATTTTAACACATAATGAAAATGTGCATGAGTGTCAGATGAATTTATACAGCACAACATCAATGCACCGAAAATATAAACAATTAATTTACTAAATTAAATTAGAACAGAATATACCTTTCTAATAAATAAAAATGCAAAACGAAATAAATCAGAATCAAGTCACAAGATGAGGAGCAAATGTGTGCAAAATGCCTAAAGTGCAGGGGAACATATATTCAAAACACAAGCCAGAAAAATGGAGCGCAACTGGAAGAAAACAAAACTAGAGGTATTTCGCATTTCATGGAAAGAGAGCTCAATTGCATACAGAGAGGCTTTAAAAGCTGCTAGATCTGCTTATTTTTCAACCCTATTAGAAGAAAATAAACAAAACCCTAGGTCAGGGCTATTCAATTAGTTTCATTCGCGGGCCGCATTCTCAAATCAAAAAGTTGAGGTGGGCCGGTGGGTTGGTTTGGGGGTTTAGCTTATTTATTGAAACATAACAGTTTCAATAAATAAGTTAAAGTAACCCTAAAAAAAATTTGGTATTTACTTGGAAATGTGGTACCCAACAGTATGCAAATATATAAAACCATAATAAATAAAAAAAACTTGATAATTTACAGCTGTGTACAACTATTTTCCTTGGAACAAATAAATTATTTATACAAACGTATAGCTGTTGGTGAGAAATAATAATTATTTTATTTATAATTGTTTTGCTTAAATGAAAATATTCTGACAGTGAGACTTGTTAACCACAGACTACTCGTTCCCACTGTATAAAAAATGCCTAAACACAAGTTAAAAACTATATGCACCTTTACAAAGAAACTGACATAATTTCATAACAAGCATTATATATTCCTCTACCCACCTAATAAAACTAATGCAATATAAATCATTTACTATTATACTATATAATATTATAGTATATATATATTTACTATATTTATTTATTACTACATACATAGTATTCAATATAAATATTGCACATTTCTGCCAACCATGGTAAATTACTACAGTACATGGTAAATGTTTGTAAGGGTGATTAGGGGATTTAAAGTCTTCTAATTTCGTTCATGCCACAATGTTTCTCCTGCTTTCCTCATCAGTCTTGGGAATGTTGAGGCTGTTTCATCCGATTTAATACTAATTAAATCATCGAGTGATTTGTAACAGAGAGGTTTCTGTCGAACTGAAACACTTCCCACTGGTTGTCGCAACGCAGTTTAATATAGTGTCCGGGATCGGGAGTAAACGCAACTCCGTGCTGGGCTGTGTTGAAACAATTAGTGAAACAACTGAAAACATCGCTATTTGTTGTTATACTGTACTGAACGAGAAACCGCTTCAGATGATTCAGTGACGGAGCGGTCCGAATGAATCCGAATAGTTTTAGACCGTTATGCATGAAGCGAGTTTAGAATCGAACCAAAAGAATGTTTCATTCACGAATGATTGGTAGCCTATCGCTGGTTCAGTCGACATAAATTCGGGACACATATAATAACTGCTGAAATATTCGCACGTAAAACGTTTCTTAGGTCAATCGGAGCGAGTATCAAACTGAATTAGCCGCACCGCCAGGAAAAGAGGAGGAGGGAGGTTGGTGCCGTTCTGACGTCGGGCCGCACGGAGATGATTGGCGGGCCGCATTTGGCATGAATCAAAAAAAATTTGATTCATTCGTTGCTATAGGAGAGGAAGAATTTACTAAACTCGTTAAATAATCTAAATCTACAACATGTATGTTAGACCCTATACCGACTAAGATACTGAAAGAGATGCTTCATAGATCCTCTTCTTAATATAATTAATTCATCTTTGTCTCTGGGATACGTACCAAAAATTTTAAGCTGGCTATGATTAAACTGCTTGTTAAAAAAACACAACTTGATCCTACAGAATTAGTCAATTACAGGCCGATCTCGAATCTACCTTATCTGTCAAAGATACTAGAAAAGGCAGTATCTTCACAACTGTTCATTTTTAGAAAGAAATGATATCTGTGAGGATTTCTAGTCAGGATTTAGACCGTACCATAGTACCGAGACTGCTCTCATTAGAGTCACACTTGTATGCTGATTGAGGACAGGGTTTTAAAGTAGAAAAGGAAAAAGGTAAAATGCAAGTGTAAAAACAAACATAAGGGAGACAAGGAACAGTTCTGAGACTGAACAGGTGATTTGTACATTTTATTTACAAAAAGAATAAGTAATTTACATACCATTGGGTATAAGTGTTTATCTGTCTTCATATAAAAAAGGTGGTTCCTTGTTTTTTTTTTTTTTTTTCTTATTACATTAATGTAAAACAAATAAATATTTGTTATTTTCTTTTACCATTAACATTTGTATTCTGGTATTTCTTTGGAGTTTGGCAAGTTCATTCATTTAACAAGGTACTGATTTCTAGGAAACTAGAATTAAGAACTGTTTAATTTATTATTTTAGTAAAAGTATTGTGTAATTGGTATAGGGAAAAATATACTTTACGTTAATTTTCATTTAAAGAAAAAATACCGGCCAAATTCACCCTTCACTGCTGGGAATCCAGTTTTTTTTCTTAATTGGGAAACATTAAAATTAACCCCTAGAGTTAAGAAAAGGGTTACATACAACAGAGTTTCTAATTATTGGACAAAAAACTTCCTCACGTAATAACCTAGAATACTGTCTAACACTTGATGGCTGCTCTGTCAATTCTTCGTCGTCGGTTAGGAACCTGTGTGTGCTCTTTGTAGGGATGGCGAAAACTAAACATTTTCTTGACCGACCACCGAGGCTCATTAGCCGGTTGAAACCGGTTAACCGGTTAGTTTAAAATATACTACGCACTATTTGAAATAACAGCCATTTTGAGCCGCGCCTGCAATTTCGCTACTCTGTCGCATGATCCCTGCCTCCCACTCACGCACACACTGCCCGGTGCCGCCCTTCCACTCACGGTACTTTTTTAAAATCCCCTACAGCGCAAACGTGGCACTGACTCAGCCGAGGAGTTGTGTGTGAAATCGGGGGATAAATGGCTCCTTAGTTTCGAAATGGTTTTGGGTACAAAATGCGTTTGTCTAGCGTTAGAAGCCGCGGCTCATTTAAAGGTGCCCAAGAATGTGAAATTGAATTTATCTTGGCATAGTTAAATAACAAGAGTTCAGTACATGGACATGACATACAGTGAGTCTCAAACACCATAGTTTTCTCTTTCTTATTTAAATCTCGTTTTTGAAAAACACCCCTGAAAAACAGGCGAATCTCCACATAACACTGACTGTGACGCAACAGTCGGGATCATTAATATGTACTCCTCCAAAAATTTGCATATGCCAGCCCATGCTCAGTGCCAGGCGAAACTGCGCAGCCGAATCATCAGAAGTTCTGCAGGTGAAGAAACAAGCAGGAGGAGGATCATAGGGAAAATGGCAGATCTATAATCGGATACCGCTACAGTTTAATTCGAAGTTGTTAGTTGCTCTGGCCATTTCACCACGGACTGTTTTTCTAACCTGGAACAATATCAAGCAGCCAGGCATCTCTCGGCGTCTCAAACGGACGAAGAGGGCAATTTCAACTAACGTTATATTCCCGCAAGCGGTAAGTAGTGATTCTATTAACGATAATTTACACTGTGTTATCTAGATCCAGCGTGATATTGTTTTTTCTCATGATTCGTTAATCCCGATAGCTGTAATAGTAAAAACGTATAAAATCTGTAATAGTAAAAGTTTTTCAGATAGCTCTACATGTAATGCCAGATATTTCATATGCAAGCATGTCAGCCAATCACAGCAGTGGGCAACAACACTGCAGTCTCACAGCAGACACGCCCCCTCAAACAGAGTGTTCAAATCAATGGATGAAATCAGGCTAGGAAATATGCCTTTTATTTCTAAATTATAACAAATTTTGATCTATGAAACATGCTAACATTATAAGGGCACCCCAGGAAACATTATAAAATAATCCATTCTACGGCACCTTTAAGAAAATGACAGCTCCCAAGAGACGCCACTTTAGTTTGAGGTAGTGCTAAGTTAACAATAATAAAGAAATATCATCATCACCTGATCTGCTACCATTGATGATCCTTCCTCAAATGTAGATGTAATGTATTTCCAAATTTGCACGCTTCATCCTGTCATCTGCCCTGGCTCTAACCTCGAGTGTTTTGTAGCTTTTATTTTTCACAAACTTTGTGAGCGCGCGCTGCGAACCCAAACACTGACTGCGCGAAAAATGTTTTTATTGGTTTATTACGTACAAACAGGCGAGTTATGAAAAATTGAGTGTGAGGGATACTTTGTTCAATTCACACGAAAAGATCTTGGAATTAGATGGCTAACTGAAGAAGCGTTAAGTCCACTGTCTATAATAGCCTAATTTAGAGATCACTTTTTTTTTTTTTTTTACCGACTGCTGACAACTTTGATCGGTCATCGGTTAACATCCCTAGCTCTTTGATACCAATCTTTCATTGGAAAGTCATGTGTCTAGTATCTGTAAAACTGCATTTTTCCATCTTAAAAATATATCTAAATTACGTCAGATGCTCTCATTGACAAATGCGGAACAATTAGTTCATGCGTTCATGAGCTCAAGGCTAGATTATTGGAATGCTCTACTGGGTGGTTGCCCTGCACGCTTAATAAACAAACTACAGCTCGTTCAAAACGCAGCAGTTCGAGTTCTTACCAGAGCCAGGAAGTATGACCATATTAGCCCAGTTCTGGCAAAACTGCACTGGCTCCCTATTAAACATCGCATACATTTTAAAATATTGCTTATCACTTACAAAGCACTGAATGGTTTAGCTCCGCAGTACTTGAGCGAGCTCTTAACGCATTATACAGGGTTCCCGCGGGGTCTTAAAAAGTCTTAAATTCTGAACTTTAAATTTAAGGCCTTAAAACGTCTTAAAAACAGCCAGCGTCTTTCTTCATCCGCGTCTTAAATTTAATTTAGTCAGGTCTTAAAAAAGGTTTTACCGTCGTTCATTTTCAGAAACGCTGGCCGCAGAAAGTTATTACAAAGTTGCAAAAAAGTATTGAAGTCGCTCGCCAAGAGGCAGTTCACATATCGCGTCTTTTTCACGCTCAAGTTCATTCAAATGTAGGCGCGCGGTAAGCGCACTTAACTGAAGCGACGCGCTCGTTTATTTCCTGGCGCAGCAACATGAAAAAAGACATGAAAAAAAACATGAATAAATTTTGTAACAGAGAGTGTTTTTCGGCGGTGGAAATCCATGTGCCACTAAAACTTTTTTGTCATTGTGGAGTTGCATAGCAACGACAGACACCACGGGAAAATCGGACCGAATTTCACTATTAAAGCTCCAATCTGTAGGAAATTTTCAAAAATAACTTGCACAGTGTGATATATTTCCTCCAGTTGTGTACTTACAATATCTCAAAAGTCTCCAAAGATTTTTTATTTCAGAGAAATTCCGATTTTAAATAACTGGCCGTCCCGGAAAAGAAATGGCGCGCCTCAGTGACGCAATGTCCGCTCGCTCATTTTTGCGGTGTGGACCATGTGATAGGATATTCCACCACACCGGATTTTTTTTTTTTTTTTTTACAACAACTTTATTGAGGTTTTTTTCTTATCACCATAAACAATAAAGACGTCTGACAAAGAATAAAAAAAAGAATAAAATAAAAAATATGCCCCACCACACCGGAATATCGCATGGTCAAATGCGGAAGTGGTGGTTAAAGCGTTATAGCCATAGACTGTATAGACCAATTTTCAGTTGGTAAACATGGTGACGTTTTTGTGTGGGCTGAGCTTAGGTGGTGGCAGAACGATCCCTCTGGCCGCTTTACTAACGTTGGTTTGCAAGTTTTGTAAGCTTGTTTTTTTAATAATGACTGGAGAAAATCCGATTTTATCTTGATGTACAAGGTCACTCACTGTCCAGGACCGCGATTGTTATTTGGAAAATTTTATTTTAACGTACATCCCAGATTGGCTGACCTGTAAGCGCTCAGTCAATGAATGGACGATCTGACAGGATTAACGTCAACGCTAGCTCCGGTTGAGTGGCCTGACTTCTACACCTACCCGATAGAGAAACTGAGTGTAAAGAGAAACTGAGGGCATATACATCTTTAGATGCCTATAACTGTAATGGTAACGTACAATTTAAGCCTTGTGTGGTAGCCTATGATCCGCAGTTCTGCCTAGCCAGCGCCACGGCCAGACACAAAGACGATGTAAGTGACATTACGGTGCGTGCAATTTTAACGATGTGATTAAATAAAAATTCCAGATACAGCATATTCATTTTTTAACTATGTATTTGATTACCGTTTTTTACCAGGTTCTTCAAAAAGTATAGTCACAATCAATCAAAACTATGTATAAAATCATAGATGATTCACAAATAATCACAATCATTTAGAAGACATTATGCGATAAAATTTCAAATTGGAGCCTGTACTCCGTTGATTCTTGCACCCAACAACACAACAAGATTACATTTAATAACAATAATAATAATTTAAGCTCCTTATCATGTAGCCGAATCTGTGCTGGTTTGTATTGCCCGCCTTCAGTTTTCCCTTCCTTTTGCCACCAGCTAGCGCCGTGACGTAACTGTGACGTCGGCTTGAAATTGGTCTATGGTTATAGCTGTTATGGATCACGAACTCTTTGGCGAGTATTAAAGTGCCAACAAAACGAAAGCGTCCATATTAGGATACACGCGGAGTCGCGGACTGTGTGACAAACGGAGGAATAAAACCCGGATAAATATCGGCAGGCGTTTTCGAGATGGAGAGAGCTGCGCGACAATCTTGGACTTGACAGAGACGATCTGCTCTCGCGAGTGTATTGTAGACAGGTAAGACATGCAACTGTCAATAATAGCACTTATAAACAGTTATTTTGCTCTTTGTACTTTGGTAAGGCTTTTTATCACGTGTGGTGACCGAGATTATGGCAGTACAATTAAATACAATCGGATATGATGTTAAAAAAATATATTTAGTCATTACTTGCAAATGTTCGTTCAAATTTACTTTTAGATATTGGTTTGAACACGTTAAGCAACACGGCATTAACCATAAAAAACGTAAAACTGCACAACATTAACCAAACAAATCATTTGACAAATAGCTGTATGTTGTAACGGGATAATATAGCATAACATTTCACGTTCCTTGCAGTTCATTAATTATGATGACATAAAATAATACGATCAGACATACAGGTAATACAAAAACGAATAAATTACCTCATCCGTGATCATGATTCATTAATTCCATGTGTATATATCGCTAGATTGTGAAAACGCATTAAAAACGACATCTCCCATCGTCACCTCCTTCATAGCGTCATCAAGCTTCGCCTTTGTTATTGTTGGAAACTGCGCCCTCTTGTGGTCAAATACCAAAGTCACATACTGGAGCTTTAATAATAAAAGATAAGCTAAAGTGTATTGTAAATGTCACTAATTCATTTTTTTTTTATTAAAAGAATGAGTCAAAAAAGATAAATTAAAGTCTGAAATATGTGAGGTTTATCTTTTTATAAAAACCTTTTTTGTCAACTTAATTTGAACTTGTACATGTTAGTATATAATGTTGCAAGACACTTTTAAAATCTGGCTATCATTTTTAATCGTATTATTTTAACGTTTATGTTAGTGCGTATTGATACTAATTTTATTTGTTATTTGCTGTTTTTCGACATAAAACTTGGTGAATTGATTTCATTGTGTAGTATTAGTACTTTTGAACAGGATTCTGTGATAACAGTGATAATTTTTGGCACTATAATAATTAAGTGAAATGTTCATGCCATTTCATCTCTAGTTATGATCAACTATGATAAAATCATCTTATTATGTGTTTTTTACATTAGGCCTAGCCTATAATATGCAAAGTACAATTTTCTATTAAAAAAAAATATCTGATTCTGTTATTTTCTCTGACGCGTTGTTGGGTCTGGAAGGTTACTAATGTGATTGCTTTATCTGTAAATTAAGTTAATGCTTTTTCAATTACTGAATTCATTGAAATAAAATAAATTCTTTGATTTGAATATGTTTTGGCAATGCGTCGTGTAGGTCTTAAATTTCAATCTTTATGGTCTTAAAAGGTCTTAAAAAGGTCTTAAATTTGACTAACTGAAACCTGCAGGAACCCTGTTATAGTCCTTCACTTCTATTGCGATCTCAAAATCGACTGCTGGCGGTAGATCCTTTTCCTATTTAGCACCAAAACTCTGGAAAAATCTTCCTACCATTTTCCAGGAAGCAGACACACTCTGTCAGTTCAAAGCTAGACTAAAAACACATCTCTTTGGCCTAGCTTTCACATAACACATTATAGACTTCTATAATCCAATGTTAGAATTACAATGTTGCAATTAACAACAGAGCTCAAACTATGTGCTATTGATTTTTAGATATAATAATCAACACTCAAATAAAAAAATGTACTATAAATTGCACATACGGTTTTGATTGCTAAATCTAATTATAAAGTGCATTTTCTAGTCCCAAGTCATTGGACAGAAATGGAATCATTCACTCAGTGGCTGTTGTTTTCATGACAAATTTATTTAAACATATAATAAATAATCAAAACATTATTAACAGGTTAAGTAAATATAATGAATAGACTAATATAGTGCATATATGAAATGCCTCTCTAAATGCAACACTAAAAGCTGGAGGTAATTATTCTCAAGCTGTTTTATTGATATTTTTCCGCAGTTGAAACACTGGTTGAGAGACGTAAACATACCAATCAATTGTCTCTTATTCTTCTGCACTTTTTAGTGTTAGCAAGCAGTATTAGAGCATGCGCCACCTTCTGGATTTAAGCCTGGATCGCCTTTGACTTAATGTATTTGTCGTACAACTGCATGCGGCGAACCATGACATCCGTACCGAACGGTTCTGTGTGAATACATGTACTGTTGCACCCCTAGAATATAGTCACAAACTGGCAATGCTCTCCCACATATTTTTTACTATACTAACTGGTACTAACTGGTAGCGATGGGTGGTAATAGATGAGAAATATACAGTTTTACACCAGCATGCTGATAATGTTTCTTTATTGGACAATCCTAAAGCCTGAACCACTGCCTGAGGACGCCCGTACATCTCCCTCGCAAAAGCGTTTGCCTTCCCACAAGAAATTTTGCTTTTGCTCACAAATATCTCTGAGGTTCCCTTACGAGAACGTTCTCTCGTACTGCGTTGCAAACGCTGTGGGAAAACTCCTTTTCTCAAGAATATTGAAGCCTTTATTTTAAAACGCATTGCTTGCAGCACAGGCGAGAGCATCATGCTCGCGCGAGCTTGCTGATAGGCTGTGCTGTAGGCAACTGCACGAACCAATGGCGAGATAGCAGAGGCACGCGAACCAATCAGAGAGCTTGGCGCCCTGCCATACTCGAGCGCGCCAAATAGGGCGTGGCATGAGAGTATAAATACAGAGAAATCTCGCCATAAAACAGATCTAATCTCCTTCAGCTTCAAGACTCACCTCTTCGCTGAATTCTCCAGAGAGAAGCTACTCGCCGTGGAAAAGCCCTTCATCGGAACAGCTTTGCGTCTTGGCAGATCGCCGGCTGAGCGTTTCCCTGTGGCATCCGACGAGTATCCTTTTTGCTATTTCCTAAAAAAGCAAATCGCTGTTTTCACACCGTACGGCGTTGTTTCAAATGCCTGTCTGTGAGTCCTGCGGGGTTTCCCTGCATGTGTCTGACAGACACACTCTGTGCGCTGTCTGCCTCGGTCCTGAGCACACCGATTCAGCGCTCACTAAAGGCGGCTGTCCACACTGTGACAGCATGACTATGGCCGTCCTCCGATCACGCCTTGCCCTCGCTACTTCAGAGGGCGAACCCGCCTCGCTTCCTTCTTCGGCGCCCCGCGAGCCCCGCAGGAAAAAGCAGTGAGATCAGAGGATCCCCGAACGCGGTGAGATTGGAGAGTTCACGCCGGGTCCTTCCCCGCGTGCTTCACCCACCCCCCCATTTCCGGTTCTGTTCGCGAGAAACGATCAACGCCCCTCTCTCGAAGCGGCTGGACTCGTTTCTTTCGGCGGATCCGCTGAGGACCTGGATGATGCAGTCTCTGTGGCGGCATCTGAGAGCGAGGACTGGTCGGGCTCCGCGGACCCCGCCCCCTCCTCTCTGTGCGATCGTCCTGACACACTTGCTAATGTTGACGCCGAACTCTTCCGCGTCATGTCTCGCGCTGTCGACGAGCTAGGCCTCAGCTGGCTTTCTCTAGCTGAACCTGCTAGAGGCCGCCTCGATGAGTGGTACCTGCCGGGCCGCCAACCGGCCCCCCGCCAGCACGCCGCTCCCTTTCTGCCTAAGGTCCACGAAGAGCTCACTGATGGTGCGTTCACACCGGACGCGTTTAGCGCGTCAGGCGCGAGTGGTTTCAATGTTAAGTCAATGCAAAGACGCGTTACGCGCGTAAAAAATTCCTGCGGCGCGAATGAGGCGTTTAGTGCGGCGCGGTAGACGCGAATTCGCCTCATTCGCGCGTCAAGTTCGCGCGAATGACGCGAATTGAGCGTCTGGCGCGTTAAGCGCGGTACGCGCGAATGATTTTATGTGCTATATGTGCATTCACGCGTTTGACGCGAATTCGCGTCTGCCGCCCGAGTTGAAAAATCTGAACTTCTGCGTCAATTCGCGCCGCGTTAACCAATCAGGAGCCTGCTTGCATGCTGCTGTAACGTGGTGAAGTGACAGTTTATAATGTTATTTTATGTTTGGCCTCAATAAATTATTTTGTAATATGACTAAAATGCACAATAAAGCAAATAAAAACATAAAACTCGATTTCAATATATGAGAGATACTCATTTTGTATTGAATGCTATTTATTCCATATCTATTCTAGATTATATGAAACATTATTAATCTAATGTAAAGACAACAAACACAATTTCTATAAAAAAAAATCACAGGACAGGTTTCACTTTTGGAGGCTGGCTCCATTTATTATCAAAACAAAAATAAATGACAGATTAGGTGCGGGTGAGGGTGAACCTCGCGCCGGGCTGTACAGTGCGGGCTCGTCATGCAGCGACCACTCGAGGCCGAGGCTTTATACGGCCTACGCTGTCCTCGTCAGCGTCCTCACCGTTCGGTCCACCAAACCTACCTCTAGAAGCAAATTGTGAAACTCCTGAAACCCACCGGAGGGTTTGGTGGACCCGAGTACTGCGACGATGTCCTCTACGCAGCTGTTTCTGCTCTCCAGAGCATATACGAGCGGTGACTCTCTCGATTAATGCTATTGCTAATGCTCGATAAACATCTAAAAAAAGATGGCCGCCAACAGGTTTTGAAACTTTCGCCCCCGGACTTCGTCTTTGACGCGCGTAAATTTTGCTTCAAACTTTTGATTTTACGCGCGTCAATTTTGCTCTTGACGCGCGAATGCACACAAAGTGGTCACGCGTATAACTAGACGCGGCAGTCGCGAATTTTGACGCATATTCGCGTTTGGTGTGAACACAGCATGAAAGCTGGCGCGCGCCCTTTTCAGCGCGAGCGCACTCATCAGCCTCTGCCACACTCTCTTCTGTCGACGGCGCTGAAGAGAAGGGCTACGTGTCTCTTCCCCCCATCGAGGAAGCGGTCGCCGCTCATTTATGCCCTCCCACTGCTGTAGGTTGGAGGTCTAAGTCGGCTCACCCTTCCAAGCCATGCAGGGCTACCTCGGCCTTAGCCAGCCGTGCATATGCTGCCGCTGGTCAAGCCGCTTCGGGGATTCACGCCATGGCTTTACTTCAGGCGTTCCAAGCCAAGCTCCTCCGCTCCTTGGATGAGTCAGGCCCTCACCCAGACGCCCTGAAGGACCTCCGTAGTGCTTCAGATTTGGCCCTGCGGGCCACGAAGACCACTGCACAGGCCATCGGCCGCAGCATGGCCAGTTTGATCGTGCTTGAGCACCATCTATGGCTCAATTTGACAGAAATCAGGGATGCAGACAGAACCGCCTTCCTGGATTCTCCGATCTCCACGTCCGGTCTTTTCGGCCCATCCGTGAACGGCTTCGCGGAGCGATTCACCGAAGCGCAGAAGGCTTCAAGTGCTATGAAGCACTTTTTACCTAAACGCTCCAGCTCGGCTTCACGGCACCCCAAGAGCACGCCGCGGCCAGAGAAGTCAGTGCCACAGGTTCACCAGCCCCGCCCAGCGGCTGAAACCAGTCAGCACCTAAAGCCGGCGAAACGGTACCCGTTCCCTAAGCACCAGGGACCCAGGCCGAAGCTCACGCTCGACCACGAGCCTAAGAAGCCGTCCTAACCGACAAGAAAAGGGGTTCATGTCCCGCCGCGGCCGGACCAGCCCCGAAGACCGCTCGAGTGCTACTCACAGCCCCCTATTCAGTTCAGGCGGCTGGAGTAGTTTTACATGCAGAAAAAGGGCCTGTTATTCTTCACGCACCGCTGCACCCAAACACTGTTTTAACAGCGACCCACAAAAAGCACAAATCGAGCAAAATTTCTCACTTAAACTCATGTCTAGTCGAACCCCCGACGCCGGGCGCTCAGTCTTCAGATATGATCATACCTCTGGCTCATCGGGCTCAAGCGTGGCAGGCCATTCCCGGAGTCTCAGAGTGGGTGATGAACATAATAAAGCGCGGTTACTCGCTTCAGTTCGCCCGCAGACCCCCACGCTTTCGAGCCGTTATTCAAACCTCGGTAAGGAGCATGTTGTCTTACGTCCTCCGCACCGAAGTACAAGGTCTGCTGGCGAAGGGGGCTATCGAGATAGTTCCCGCTTCACAAAGCGAGTCAGGGTTTTACAGCCGTTACTTCCTCGTTCCGAAGAAGGACGGCGGCCTAAGACCCATTTTAGATTTCAGACATCTGAACAAGGCTCTCATGTCACGGCCATTCAGAATGCTTACAACCAGACACATCCTGGCGCAGATTCGCCCAGGCGACTGGTTCTTTTCAGTGGATCTAAAAGACGCGTATTTTCACATTCAAGTGAACCCCCACCACAGGCCATTCTTGAGATTCGCCTTCGAGGGGCAGACATACCAGTACACAGTTCTACCTTTTGGACTGGCACTGGCACCTCGTACGTTTACGAAATGCATGGATGCAGCTCTCTCCCCCCTAAGACAGCGGGGAATGCGCATTCTGAACTACCTCGACGACTGGCTCATTCTGACTCAGTCAGAGGCGGAGTCCCATACTCACAAAGCCTGGCTCCTCAGTCATCTGGAATGCCTGGGGCTCAGAGTAAACCTCTCCAAGAGTATTCTGGTATTCTGGCCAACGTATCACGTTCCTGGGAACAGTTCTCAACTCTGTACTTATGAGAGCATGGCCCACACCAGCCCGTGCTCTCTCGATTCAGCGGCTCGCCGCGTCGTTCGCGAAGGGCGCTTCCGTACCCCTCCGAACGTATCAGAGGATTTTGGGCCTTATGGCTTCGGCATCTTCAGTACTCCAACTAGGCATACTGCGCATGCGTCCTCTTCAGCTGTGGCTAGCACCTCAGGTACCACCTCACGCCTGGCGTTCGGGCCTCTTAAATATCAGGGTGGACCAGCACTGCATTCAGGCTCTGGCCCCCTGGAGGAACGCCACCTGGTACCAGCAGGGTGTAAGCATGGGAGTGGTCTCAGAAAGGAGGGTCATTTCGACAGATGCCTCCAACTCAGGTTGGGGAGCCCTGTACGAGGGCAGGCCTGCGTCCGGCCTCTGGTCGAGCTCGGAGAAACGCCTACACATCAACTGCCTCGAGATGAGAGCGGTTTTTCTAGCCCTAAAAACCTTCCTTCCATACCTGGCGGGACACCATGTCTTGGTCCGGACGGACAACATGTCAGTGGTCTCCTACATAAATCGCCAGGGCGGCCTCAGATCTCGCAATCTGTTCGCCATAGCCACTCAGTTGCTACTATGGGCTCAGACCAATCTGCGCTCGCTCAGGGCAGCTCACGTGCCGGGTATGTCGAACACAGGAGCAGACATGGTCTCTCGGGGCAACGTTCCCCCAGAGGAATGGTCACTCCACCCTCAGACAGTTCTCCTATTATGGGAAGTCTAATAGGAGACACAGAAGACAACTGTCACTGCCCAATCTTCTTCTCAAAGAAGAAGGACGCGCTGGCCCACGACTGGCCCAACCTTCCCCTTTACGCGTTCCCTCCGGTCTCGATGCTACCTCAGGTTATCGAACGGATCAGGAACACGGGATGTGCGATCCTCTTGATAGCTCCCCTTTGGCGGACCCAAACCTGGTTCCCAGAGCTGATGCAGCTGTCTGTTTCAGACCCTTGGCCAATTCCTCTGAGGAGCGACCTCTTGGCTCAAGCGAACAGAACGATCTGGCACCCCCGTCTCGACTTGTGGGCCCTACATGCATGGCCACTCAACGGGTACCCCAGGACCTAAATACTCCTAAATACTATTCTGGAGGCTAGAGCTCCATCCACTAGACGTCTCTACCACCTTAAGTGGTCAGTGTTCTCCAGCTGGTGTCTGGCTCGAGACCTCGACCCGTATACTTGTGAAGTGCCTATGGTACTTTCCTTCCTTCAGGAGATGTTGGACGCGGGACGCTCCCCGTCCACGCTCAAAGTATATGTGGCAGCCATTGCGGCTTTTCACGTTATGGTGGCTGGATCTTCTTTAGGAAAAAGCGACCTTATTGTTCGCTTCCTTAAAGGAGCTAGAAGGCTCAACCCGCCGCGGCCACCTTCAGTGCTGGCCTGGGATCTTTCCCTGGTTCTACGAGCCCTTAAGGGACCCCCCTTTGAACCACTTCAGTCGGCGGACCTAAAGCCCCTCTCCTTGAAAACCGCTCTGTTATTGGCACTGGCGTCAGTTAAAAGAGTAGGGGACTTACATGCGCTTTCTACGAGCGCTTCCTGTCTTGAGTTTGGCCCAAACGACTCTAAAGTCCTTTTGAAGCCAAGACATGGTTATGTGCCTAAGGTGCTCTCGACTCCGTTCAGAGCACAGGTAATTTCTCTGTCAGCTCTCCCAACATCGGGAGAAGACAGTGATGCTCACACGCTCTGCCCTGTTAGAGCGCTGAAAATATACTTGGAGCGTTCGGCCTCGTTTCGACAGTCTGAACAGCTCTTTTTCTGTTTCGGGGGCCGGACCAAGGGTCTTCCGGTCACGAAACTCACGCTATCCAGATGGATAGTTGACGCTATTGCTCTAGCATACACCTCACTGGGCCTCTCTTGTCCCATAGGTGTTAGGGCTCACTCTACGAGAGGCATCGCCTGCTCGTGGGCTTGGACCAGTGGTGTCCCTATTGAAGACATTTTGTGCGGCGGCCGGCTGGTCAGCTCTGTCCACATTTGCAAGATTTTATAACTTAGAGGTCCCTGCTTTACAAGCACGAGTTCTCTCCATCTAGCCCTGGCTCTATGGACCCAGGCTAATTTTTGGCTCAGATACTCGGCTGTTCTCTGAGTTATAGGGAACTTTACATAGGCTGGCCCTTTGCTCCAGTCTATGTACACCCTATGATATCTCTAGGCCCGATGTTCTGGTCTGTGGTATTTTGGCTACTCTTTCCTAATCCCGGGATTCCTGGATTTCAGAGTAGCCATGAGACTTATAGCACAGCGTTTTAAAAAGTGTTCCCACAGCGTTTGCAACGCAGTACGAGAGAACATTCTCGTAAGGGAACGTACTTGGTTTCTTATGTAACCTCGGTTCCCTTAGAGATAAGGGAACGAGTACTGCGTTGCCCTGCCGTGCTATTTCTCTAACATCAGGTATTTTTCGTTCAGTCGATTAGACCTGTTTTATGGCGAGATTTCTCTGTATTTATACTCTCATGCCACGCCCTATTTGGCACGCTCGAGTATGGCAGGGCGCCAAGCTCTCTGATTGGTTTGCGCGCCTCTGCTCTCTCGCCATTGGTTCGTGCAGTTGCCTGCCCTACAGCACAGCCTATCAGCAAGCTCGCGCGAGCATGATGCTCTCGCCTGTGCTGCAAGCAATGAGTTTTAAAATAAAGGCTTCAATATTCTCGAGAAAAGGAGTTTTCCCACAGCGTTTGCAACGCAGTACTCGTTCCCTTATCTCTAAGGGAACCGAGGTTACATAAGTAACCAAGTACGTTTTGCGAGTATCAAAAAGTTTCTTGCGGGAACACAAAAGTATTGAAATATTATTTCCTCCCATCATAATATCCAATTATTAGGGGCTCTATAGATTTGTGTCTTTAATGAATAAATGAATAAATAAAAATAATGTCTAGTACATTAATGCACCCCTTTCATGGAAAATTCCTGGGACATAATGGATCAAAATCATCATTATCTTGTATAACTGTTGTTTGAACAAAACTCAATACTTTCTGCTATTACATCTGGGTTTTTTTTTTTGTTGTTGTTATTTTTCACTACATAATTGTTCTTTTATTGATTTACTGAGCTTTTTTTAACTTTAGTTTCAGACCCGATGGATGAAAATGAAGAAGTGAATGAAGTGGAGAAACATCAAAGAAGATCTCAGAAATCTTTCACTTGCACTCAGTGTGGAAAGAGTTTCACACGCAAACATGGTCTTGAGATTCACATGAGGATCCACACTGGAGAGAAACCGTTCACATGTGATCAGTGTGGGAAGAGTTTTAGACATCAAAGAAACCTTCAGGAGCACATGAGGATCCACACTGGAGAGAAAATGCATGAATGTAATCAATGTGGTAAAACATTTTTGTCGGCTTCAGCCCTGAAGAAACACATGAATGTTCATTCACAGGAGAAACCACATTCATGTTTTTTGTGTGGAAAGAGTTTTTCACGTCCGCAGGATTTAAAAGAACATCAGAAAATACACACTGGTGTAAAAAATCATGTGTGCTTTGAGTGTGAGAAGACTTTTATCACAGCGGCTGGTTTGAAACGGCACCAGAGAATTCACACTGGAGAGAAACCTTACAAGTGTTCACACTGCGACAAGAGATTCAGTCAGTCAGGACATCTGAAAACACACAAGATGATCCACACTGGAGAGAAACCTTACAAGTGTTCACACTGCGACAAGACATTCAGTCGGTCAGAATTCCTGAAAACACACGAGAGGATCCACACTGGAGAGAAACCTTACAAGTGTTCACACTGCGACAAGAGATTCAGTCAGTCAGAACATCTGAAAACACATGAGAGGATCCACACTGGAGAGAAACCGTATCACTGCACTGCATGTGGGAAGAGCTTCACTCATGCATCTAATCTACACAGTCATACAAAAACTCACATTAAGTAGCTTATCTTCAGTTCCAGCACTTTCAAGTGTGATGCCACCTCTCTTTACTATTAGTTTGTCTAAACCAGCCTCAACCACGGCTGTAGCCAGTTATGAAGTCACCGAGCTCCAGACTTCAGTATATTTCTGAGGTGTATATAACAAAGGTTGTGAAATAATTCTCTAATATAGTATTAACTCTACTTTAGTGCTGCAAGGATATTGCACAGCTCCAAGATCTTCTCATCTGAGCTCTGCGGTCTGTCGCCGCTCATCAACATCAGAATATTGAGATGACCAATCAAATTAAAGTAGACAGGCTTTATGTTCACAGAAGCTGCTGAGCGCATGATCTAGCGCTTCAGTTAACCGTCATGAAGTGTGAGATCAAATATAGCTAAACTAAACATTTCATATTTGACAGCTATTTTAGGATAGAAATGTTAAACAACCGACAAAAATAATCAGGAAAACTGATGTATATAAATATCAGTTCAGCCTATGTTTACTTTCTTCACTGACAGAGAAAAAAATCAAAAGAATATCAGAGAATGTTCAGCTTTAGGAGGGGAAGAGCCAGACCATAGTAGAGAGACTGAGAGAAAAAGAGAGTGATGGAGATGAAGAGAGAGCATATATTAACAAACAATCTACTGCTTCTGACATGATTTTAAAGCTATTACTATAATTTGTTTAGCCTTCATATGTATTGAAATGCACATATGTAAATTAGAGAAATCAAAATTTTCTCGGGGGAGCGATTCTAAAACTCTTCAGCCCTGGCCACAGCAATCGAAAGTATAAACAAAACATTGTCAAAATTTGTCACATTAAATAGTTTATCTTTAAGAACAGCAGTTTTAACTGTGATATTCATGATATCAACTTAAAGATAAAGTTCCTTCTTAAAGAGCAATATCGCATATATAATATTGCTTTATATAATCTATATGTTTAAAAGTACAAGTGTTTTTTTTACTAACTGTTCTTGCTCAGGAAGCTGAAGAAGAGGCTGATTAAGATGCTTTGCTATCTTGTTAGTCGATAAAGAAAGATCTGTCTTATTTGTTTCCAATTTTACTTTCTTTTTGTATTTTCTGCACCAAGTATTAAACTTTTATTGTCCATTTTTATTGTCTGCTCCTCCTTGCATCAAGAATAAATAATTTCATAATTTCACTTTAGTTGCATCTAAAAGTCATGCTGAGTAGAAATACATAATCATGTTTCTCTTGGTCCCTTCAAAGTTGAGATTTTCATTGGATTTTCTCCTCAGCGTAAAGGTTAAGAGACCCATCTATCACTATTTTACAAATGTTTGTAGAGTTAGTTTCTAGAGTCGATATATAGGCTTTAATCTGTGTGGTTACACAGCCAATTTTCCAGTGAACTAGGGTGATCCTAGTTCACTCTCGAGACCAGGTTTGCGAACACAGGGTCATGGTGCTCTGGCACGGCGCCCGTTGGGGCCTTCAGTTATGCTTGTATGCTTGGCTCTGCACCGCTTCTAGGCGTAGCTCAAGGACCAACACGTAGTAGTCCGGTCAGACAACACGGCGACAGTAGCGTACATCAACTGACAAGGTGGTCTACATTGCCGCTGTATGTCGCAACTCGCCCGCCATCTCCTCCTATGGAGTCAGAAGCATCTGAGGTTGCTTCAAGCCATTCTCATTCCGGGAGAGCTGAACCGTGCGGCCCACAAGCTCTCATGGGTTCAGCCACTTCCTGGAGAATGGAGACTCCATCCCTAGACAGTTCAGCTGATTTGGGAACAGTTTGAAAATGCACAGGTTGATATCTTTGCCTCCCTAGACTCTTCCCACTGCCCCGTGTATTATACCCTGACTGAGGGGACTCTCGGCACGGATGCACTGGCACACAGCTGGCCGCGGGGCCTCTGCAAGTATGCGTTTCCCCCAGTGAGCCTAGGTCCTGTGCAAAATCAGGAAGAATGAAGAGCAGGTCCTTTTGGTTGCGCCTCATTGGCTCACCCGGACTTAGTTCTCCAAACTGGTGCTCCTCATGACAGCTCTTTCCTGGCCTTTCTCTATCTCTATCGTGCGCATGTGCCAACTGTGCTGGCAGCAAGTTCGGAAAGCTCTGTGTTGTGCTGAGTAAATGCATCTTTAAATGGTGTTTGATTGTGGTATAAAATGTGTTAAATAACATATTCACGTGACAAACTTCTTCACCTGCGACCACAAGGAAAATCTAATGGGATTATTCACCAGATCCCGCGTGCTTTGCGAAAAACCTTCCGTGGATGCCGGGCTGGAGCTCATAAGCCTTTTTTGCCATCGATCATTATGGGCAACGTTAACTCGCTGCCTAATAAGTGTGAGGAGGTGGAGGCCCTGATAAAAACTGATCGGATATATTGGGAATGCAGTCTATACTGTATTACGGAGACGTGGCTCACCGATGCTGTCCCTGACTCAGTTATCAACGTACCTGGTTTCACCATGGTGCGGGCGGACAGACAGTCGGAGAAGTGTGGAAAGACGAAAGGAGGAGGACTGGTGCTGCTCATGAACGACAGATGGTGCCGCTCCAGTCATATAACTGTTAAGAAAAAAATCTGATGCCGGGATGTGGAGGTACTAGCGGTGAGTTTAAGACCTTACTATGTGCCGCGGGAGTTTTCTCACATCGTCGCCATCACTGTTTACATTCCACCGCGCGCAGATCCTTCAGTAGCGTGTGATGTCATCCAGGACGCAGTTGCAAGAATACAGTCACAACACTCAGATGCGCTGATTGCCATTTCGGGAGATTAGAATCATGTTGACATTAGCTCATCTGTGGCCGGCTTTACACAGTATGTCAACTGTCACACGAGGCATAACAGCATTCTGGATCTCTGCTACATCAATGTGGAAAATGCTTATAGTGTATTCGCCCTGCCCCCGCTCGGCAAGTCAGACCACAACCTGATCCATCTCAGGTCGTCCTACAGACCTTGTGTAATGAGACTGCCTGCAACCACCAGATCCTGCAGGAGGTGGACCCCGGAGACTAGCGAAGCTCTGAGGGACTGCTTCCAGTCTACTGATTGGAACACACTTATGGACACCCACAGGTCAGACAATAATATTGATGGGGCGGTTGAATGTGTGACTGATTAAGTTAATTTTTGCATGGATGTGGTGAGGGAGGGTCAAGAAGAGGGAGGCTTTCAAAGCTGGGGACAGGAAAAGGACCAGAGATGCCCAACGTGACTTGAAGAAGGCCATAAGACAAGCTAAAAAAGACTACAAGGAAAAGCTGGAGAAAAAACTGCAGCATAACAGCTGAAGAGAGGTGTGGCCTTCCATGAGAGTGATTTCTGTCTATAAGGAGAATGGTAGGGTGACTCAAGGAGATGTCTCGTTGGCTAACGAGTTCAACCACTTTTAAAGTAGGTTTGCTCCTGTTTGTGACTCTCCACTATGCCCACCGAGTGGCTGTTTTACCTCTGCTGCTGCCTCCTGCCCTGTTCCATCCAGCGGTTGTTTTACTTCTGCTACTACCCCCTGCCCTGCTCCACCCAGCGGTTGTTCCATCTATGCTGCTGCCTCCTGCCCTGCTCCATCCAGCGCTTGTTTTACTCCTGCTGCTACCCCCTGCCCTGCTCCATCCAGCGGTTGGTCCATCTATGCTGCTGCCTCCTGCCTTGCTCTACCCAGTGGCTGTTCTACCTATGCTGCTGCCTCCTGCTCTGCTAAATCAAATGGCTGTTCCATCTCTGCTGCTGCCTTCTCTTGCGCCTGCTGCCCTGCTCCATCTAGCAGCTGTTCCGTCTCTGCTGCTGCCTCCTGCTCTGCTAAATCCAGTGGCTGTTCCATCTCTGCTGCTGCCTACTGCATTGCTCCACTCAGAGGTTGCTCCACGTCTGCTGCTGCCTCCTGCCCCGCTTCACCCAGTGGCTGTTCTATCTCTGCTGCTGCCTACTGCCCTGCTCCATCCAGTGGCTGTTCCATCTCTGCTGCTGCCTACTGCCCTGCTCCGCTCAGCGGCTGTTCCATCCCTGATGCTGCTTCTTGCCCTGCTCAACCTAGTGGCTGTTTCAGCTCTGCTGATGTCTCCTGCCCTGTTCCACTCAGCGGCTTTTTTCACCTCTGCTGCTGACTCCTGCCCTGCGCCACTCACTGGCTGTTTCATCTCTGCTGTTGCCTCCTCCCCTGCTCCACCCAGTGCCAGTTCCATTTCTACTGCTGCCTCCTGCGCCACACCATCAAACAGCTCCTCCACTTTTGTGGCTGTCTCCTGCCCTGCTCCACCCAGAGGCTGTTCCACCTCTGCTGCTGTCCCCTGCCCTGCTCTATCCAACAGCTGTTCCACTTTTGCTGCTGTCTCCTGCCTTGCTCCACCTAGCGGCTGTTCCTCCTCTGCTGCTGCCTCCTGCCCTGCTCCACCTAGCGGCTGTTCCTCCTCTGCTGCTGCCTCCTGCCCTGCTCCACTCAGCGGCTGTTCCTCCTCTGCTGCTGCCTCCGGCCCTGCTTCACTCAGTGGCTGTTCCATCTCTGCTGCTGCCTCATGCTTAGCTGAAGTACCCAACAGTGGTTTTTTTTAGCATGGAGGAGGTGAGGACGGAGCTTAGAAGATTGCGCCCTGGCAAGTCAGCTGGATCGGATGGAATACCACCGAGGCTTCTGAAGGACTGTGCTGTGGAGTTGGCAGTTCCTCTGCACTCACTTTTTAACTGGAGTCTCCAGAAGAGTCAGGTGCCGAAGCAGTGGAAGACATCCTGCATTGTGCCAGTGCCTAAGGGTGGGAGACCATCCGGGGTCAAGGATTACAGACCAGTGGCCTTGACGTCTGTGATCATGAAGACCCTCGAGAGGCTCCTTCTCCGGCTCCTGGGCCCACAACTACAGCAGGCACTTGACCCCCTGCAGTTTGCCTATCGAGCAAACATGGGAGTGGAGGATGCTGTCCTCTACTTGCTTCATCGAGCCCTCTCCTTCCTTGATGGGACAGGGGGATATGTGCGGTTGATTTTCTTTGATTTCTCGAGTGCATTCAATACCATCCAGCCTCAGATCTTGAGAGGAAAACTCGAGAACCTGGGCATGGAGCCTGCTCTCATCGAGTGGATCATCAGTTATCTGACAGAGCAGCCACAGTACGTCAGACTGGGGAATACGGTCTCAGACACACTGATAAGTATTGGGGCCCCTCAGGGAACAGTACTATCCCCTTTCCTCTTCTCCCTATACACATCAGACTTTTCGTACAGAACATCATCATGCCACATACAAAAATATTCTGATACAGTGGTGGCGGCTTGTGTGAGGGGAAGAGACGAGGAGGAGTACAGGAGGGTCATCTCAGAGTTTGCGACCTGGAGCAGGTGCAATGGTCTCATTCTTAATACATCAAAAACCAAGGAGATGATAGTGGACTTTGGGAGGCGTAGGTCACATCATTTACCTGTGGTAATTGAGGGAGAGGACATTGAGGTGGTCCAGACGTACAAATATCTGGGAGTCCACCTTAACCAAAAACTGGACTGGTCAGTACATGTAAATGCAGCATATAGGAAAGGTCAGAGCAGACTCTTTTTTTTTTTCTCAGGAAGCTAAAATCCTTCCAAGTCTGTAATGAGATGCTGCACCTTTTCTATCAGTCGGTTGTGGCCATTGCTGTGTTTTTTGCAGTGGTGTGCTGGGGCAGTTGTATGACAGCCAGGGAGGGGAACCGACTTGACAAACTGGTCAGGAAGTGTGTGTCAATGTTGGGATGGAGTGTGGACTCCGTAGGAGTTTTGGTGGAGAAAAGAATGAGGAGCATGATGAATCCATCCTCACAAATAGGAGCCACCCAATGCATGACACTATGGTTGCCCAGCAAAGCAGCCACAGAGACCGATTCCTCTCCATGAGTTGTAGGACTGAGAGGTTTAGGAGGTCATTTGTTCCGGCCACCATAAGACTGCATAATGGATCTGTTTGAAGTGTTTTAATTATTTACTACTAATGATAGTAGTTTGTTCGGTGACTAATTGTTATCATCTGTGTTTTTATGAGTGTATTGTAGTGAGAATGCTTGTTATTTAGCCAACACACACTATATGCTGCTGGACATAGGAATTTCCCCTGTGGGGATGAATAAAGGCATCTATCTATCTGTCTATCCCTCTGAGGAAGGACCTCCTTTCTCAGAGACTGGACACCCTCTGGCACCAACGTCCCGATCTGTGGTACCTGCATGCGTGGGTCCTGGACGGGATGCAGCAGGTTTGAGTACCTCAGGTGGTGGCTACCACCAATTCCGCTAGAGCCCTATCCAGGAGACACTCCTATGCGTTGACTGCGTAAACTGCGTTGAAGTGGAACCTCCTCGTCTCCTGGTGTTCTCACAGAGAAGACCCCAGAAAATGCACGGTCGGGTCCGTGCTCTCCTTCCTCCAAGAATGGTTAGAACGAAGGCTGTCTCCTTCCACCCTGAAGGTTTACGTGGCTGCAATCTCTGTGCACCCCGACCTTGTGGAGTCGAAAACAGGTGGACAGGATGACCCAGTCATCAGGTTCCTGAGGGGGGCGAGAAGATTAAATCCTCGCTCTCCTCTTATACCCTCTTCAGACCTCGCAGTGGTCTTATCAGCTCTGCAGAGAGCTCCCTTTAAGCCATTGCAATAAGTGGAGCTTAAGTTCCTGTCTATGAAGACAGCGCTTCTGGTCACTTTGGCCTCCATCAAGAGGGCAGGGGACCTGCAGGCATTTTCGGTTGGTAAGGCATGCCTGGATTTCGGGCTGGCTAACTCTCACATTATCTTGAGACCTCGGCCTGGAGACATGCCCAAGGTTCCTACCACTCCTTTCAGGGATTAGGTGGTGAACATTCAAGCGATGCCCTCGGAGGAGGCAGACCCAGCCTTGGCACTGCTCTGTCCAGTATGCGCCCTCCATGCTTATGTAGACAGAATGCAGTGTTTCAGGACCTCAGACCAGCTCTTTGTCTGTTATGGTGGGAAGCTGAAGGGAAAGGCTCTCTCCAAGTAAAGGTTGTCTCACTGGATAGTAGACGCCATTTTATTGGCTTAGTAGTCAAGTCAAATCACCTTTATTTATATAGCGTTTTTTTTACAATACAGATTAGATCAAAGCAGCTTTACAGTGTTAACATGAAAATAATACAACAAAGATTGTTTCTAGAAGAAAAATTGCGTCATCGTCCACTGTAAGTAAGGAAGATCAATAATATTGTTGATTATAAAACGGATGGGTCCAATTCATGATTCTGATTGGTCAATAGCTGTGCTTTATTCATGATAAAACACGGCAATGACCGCTTCACCCTACGGTTCTATTTATCACTGCACCCTATGAAAAAGAATGAGACAAAGTTTGAGAACGGTTTGTTGTTTTTATTTGAGTTTTTACGCACATTACACATTGGAACGTTGTTGTTCACGGTCAGGGACTATTTTTTTATAGCAGAAGGAATGCTTTTATTGATTTAACTTCGTGAAAGTTGCACTAATATTTTTTTTAACTTTAATATTGTGTGGTAACCGTTTTATAAAAGCAATAAGGTACTCGAGGCAAGTGCTGTATCGTGAATAAGTAACGGCTGAAGGGGTTGCAGGCACTCCCTTCAGCCGTTACTTATTCACGATACAGCACAGCCTCTCGTACCTCATTGTTTACATATAAGCAAGCCAAAAGTCAAGGCAGTAGCCTATATATGTTTCTTAAAATCTAATTGCAACTCTTTTGAGATTATGTAAATCTGCCCTGAATGTCATCATTACTTCGGAAATGAAATCTCAGCTGTGCCTCATGTGGGTCTGAACCCGGGGATATGAACTCACTTGTTAAATCGGGTGACATTTTTATCAAAGACAATTAGTATCAATTAGAAAACAATTGGAAGAAAAGATGTTAGATTCATCATTTAGCTAGAGCAGTAATGTCTAACAGTAATGCACAAAGCTTGAATGTTCATGTGTTTAATCTTGTCTGTGTGTTGCTCACTGCACTGTCCAAAATATAAAACAATTTAATGGGGAACATGGCTGTAACTGGTGTTATAAGAAGGGAGAAGTTGTTGCCAAGGGGAATGGTTCCTCTTAGTGACTTAATTTTAACTGAACTGTCGTATGAAATCAATGTCATATTTTCAATCGTGAAGGTATTCGGGAAGCAGCACTCGGCGCGTAAGGTTGCTTAACAGTATCATATGTTAAAAATATAAAAACTCCACATTTTGGTTGTTCACTGAGTTTCTTTGTGCGAGCTGCACTCATTTGTTCAGATTTCTCCTCGAGAGGCTGCGAACCTCAACAGCACAACATTGTTACCTTCAGTAATACATTTATTATCCGATCACTATCAATCACAACTTACTATAAATGTAATAAAATCAGAATTCTCTCGTTTAGTGATTCCTTGGTTAGTTAGTTTTGCTTTTGCCGTCATTGACGTTTTAATCAGGCTACTTGTCAGGTCGAGCAAGTCAAATTCTCTTTTACTTGTCTCTTCAAAAGATCCACTTGTCCCGGACACGCGTTAATGTCGAGCCCTGGGTAAAGGTAGAAGTGCTGATAGTGATAAAGGTCTGGGCCGTATTTATCAAGCCTCTGAGAATTACTCACAAGAACACTGAGAATTACTCACAAGAACACTGCTAAGAATTAACTGAAGAGTAAAACATTGCGCGATTCGTGTGTCTGCTAACTAAAATACAGTCTTCATGATTTGGTTTCTCTTCACATACAAAACAGTAAGATGTTAGCGAACTACTTTGTTGTTATTAGGAAATCAAACTTTATTTAGATTCATGTAGACAAATTACAATGGTTGATAAAGATGGGTGTCATAGTGTCTGTCTTTATGTTATTCAAGGTTCAAGGAGTCTTTATTATCCCAGAGGGGTACCGTATTTTCCGGACTATAAGTCACACTTTTTTTCATAGTTTGGCTGGTCCTGCAACTTATAATCAGGTGCAACTTATATATCAAAATTAATTCAGACTGAGATGAACCAAGAGAAAACATTACCGTCTACAGCCGCGAGAGGGCGCTCTAGTTGGCGGAGTTGTTCAGAAGCGACACCAAGGGAGGAAGAAGATGTTTTGGAATGAGATCGCGGGAGCTTGGTGAACTTGTTTACTGGTAAATTTCTTGTTGGACTCGCTGGCTTATGTTAATTTAGCCTATTCAAGCCTCCCAGGTATATGTTCTTTTTTGCTATTGTGTAGCTGAATAACTGTTAATGTGTTGCGTTAACACACCGAACACCTACTCAGCATGTTGTTCTGTGTGCTGCTGTGTAACGTTAGTTGAATAACTTGCCTTTCCTGGTAAAAATGTCTGTTCCTGGTCTTGGATTTTGTGAAATAAATTTCTAAATAAATGCGACTTATAGTCCAGTGCGACTTATATATGTTTTTTTCCTCTTCATGACGCATTTTTTGACTGATGCGACTTAAACTCCGGAGCGACTTATAGTCCGAAAAATACGGTAATTCGTTGTGCAGCAGCATGTGACATAAGTAACACACAGATTATACAAAACAACAACCATACAATCAGTAAAAAACTAAATAAATACATACTACACAGAAGTCCACAACTTACATTTACTCATTTAAACAACCTAAAGCAACAGGGACAAAGGAATTTTTATATCTGTTTGTCCTGCATTTAGGCAGACTGAATCTGCGGCCCGACGGCAACAAAATGAAGCAGCTGTTCAGGGGGAGACTTGGGTCAGGCAGGACTGATTGTGCCGAGGGTCCTTGTCTCATATACAGAATTTAAGTCAGTCAGAGAATTGTGGGAAATTTTGCCACACACTTTCACTATACATCGCAGCCTATTCTTGTTTTTAAGCGTAAGGGACCCAAACCAACTCACAAGGGCAAAAGAAAGAATGGATTCAATAAAACAGCAATAAAACATCCTCATAAAAGTCTTATCGACATTAAAATTGCGAAGTTTACGATACAAAAACATGCATTGATGTGATTTCTTACAGACAGCGTCAACTTGTGGCTCGAAGGTGAGTTTGTCATCGATTATTATACCAAGGTATTTATATTGCTTCACCACTTCTATAGCTTGATCATTAATAAGGGTAGAAAATAGGGTGGGCGGGGGATTCTTTCTAAAATCGATCAACATTTCTTTAGTTTTTGCCACGTTAATATTAATAAAAGACGACTTACACGACTCTATAAAATCGTTTAAAATAGCGCCATGCTCAGGGTCCTTGTGTGTCAGCAGCGACACTATTACTGAGTTGTCAGCAAACTTAATAGCCGCGTTTCCACTGTCGGGCCAGTGCGAGCCAGGGCTTTAAACGGGCCCTCTCTGGAACAACGTCACACTAACCCATCATTTCACCAACAAATAGAAGTTTTATGAGAAAACTAATCAAATATCACTGGAAACAGCATTGAAAACAAACATGATAAATGCGGCTGCTTGCTGGCATTTCTTTTTTGTTTACTTGAATATTTAAAACCCAAGCATTGATGTTTTACCACAGGTTTACAATAAAAAGTGATACATTGATCATAATGAATTAGTTTATGTCAAAATTGCACATTAGTCACTCAAATAAATTACCGTTAACGTTAGGTCTATTTCACAAAAGAAAGAGGACACACTTACTTCTTCAGTCAAAGTAAGTTTCTGTTTCTTTATCTGGTAGATACAGGACATATTTACATCACATTTAGAAAGAATGATCATTTCTAGAAATATATGCCATACGACCTGAGGAGCTTTAGCACTCTCTCGACTCCCATACAGATATTTTCAGTCAGAAACAGAGGAAGCTCCCGAAAAAAAAGTTGCTTTATTTTATGATAGTCCATTATACACAGACGATATGTAGGCTACTGACAGATAAAATAAAACCATGACTGTGATAGCCTTTAATATTGGTCTGATTTCTTCAAGCGTTCACTGTGTTTTTTTTTACTATGCGTATTACTATGGTAACGGTTAGTGCGCATAGTCTTTTGCATCACAAACAGAAGGCATTCAAACATGAACGCAAGTTAAATTATTTTAAAAGTCTTTAATGCTGACAGAATCATCTGGCGCTGGCGTCTCCCGACGGTAAACTCCGCCTCTGTTGGTAACCACTCCTCTAGCCCGAGCTGGCCCGCTTTGGCCCAAGGTATTCGACGGGCCAGAAATCCTGGCCGTTGACCCCTAGTAAGCCCCGATCAAGCCCCAGAAGTGACAGTGGAAACGCGACTGGCCCTGGCACGCACTAGCACGGCCCGGCCTGGCCCTGGCCCGACAGTGGAAACGCGGCTAATGATATGACGCCTAGTGTGCTGGCTTTGGCATGCGTTTGTATATAAAATAAATAAGATCGTGGAGAGGACGCAGCCCTGGGGCAGGGTATCCGCGGGGTCTTGAAAAGTATTAAAAGGTGATAAATCAATTTTGGGAAAATTAAGACCCATAAAAAGTATTAAAAAGTCTTATCACGGCTTTATAAAGTCTTAAATTTTGAAAGTATTTTTTCTGAATTAGCTGTCCAACAGTTTGAGTCCCAAAAACATCGTAAAAGTGTGTGAATTTAGTCATTTTTATTAAAAAAAACGAACAGGTACATAAAAAACTAGGCTATTGTGGGTGCGTAAATTGCCTCTGAGAGCACCAGAGCGGGCGGGCGGAAGTTCAAAAGCACAATGTACGCTCTGGCGTTCCCAGTGCGTATTACAACGCACCGAAATGTTTTAAGAGAAGGTTGGTGAACGCATGAACAGAATGCAATAATAGCTGTCCACAGAGCCACAGTTTTACCCCAGCAGTTTTACCCCACGCATGCGCAGTTTCATCACAACAGTTTTACCCGCAGAGTCCGTTTACCGTTACATTAACCCATACAATTTGTATTATGCATTTCCTTAACATGTATTTGCTAAGCAAACACTTTATATGAACAAACTACTAATCTATAAAACACAATTGGTCTTCCGACCTTCTATTGTGTTGATATGTGCGAGGGAGAGAGAGCAATACAGCGCTCGTGTTGTTTGAAGGCGGTGAGAGTGCGCGCGCACGGCCGGGGCTCTCTCTCTCTCGGTTTGTTCTTGCGCCCTGTTCACTGATCTAAATAATTAGTTGTCTCGACGACTTATTTGTTCCCTCGTTTTAATAAATCGTGGACACGTTGAACTAATTCCCTCCCTCAATTTGATTTAACGAATTACAACATGGCCAAAAACAGTTTGATACTATTAATTAGTGAATGCTAAAGACCTATTTTTTGTGAATTGGTGAATATTCAGGTGAATTATTTCGTGGACACTTATTAAACTGATTATTAAAAGTTTTTTCTTACCTGTGAAGATAGCTCTTCAGTGAAGGCCGACTATTCTCGTACAGCTTTTTATTCCTTTTTAGCGCAATTTTCCACCGGACACTCCAGTTCCGCCTCGATCCTCACTTGTCCCGGCTCCACCTTGGTCTCCTAGTCCTTTAGTGTCGCCTGGTCTCTCTGCCCAACGGAATCCGCCAAGACCTTCACCGATCATGCCATCACCTCAGTAGGTTCACTCTGTTCATTGTCTTGAGTTGATTGTGGCTACCACACAGTGCCAAGAATAGCTAAATCCACTAGAGGAAGAGCACTTAACTTAACACTAAGATTAATTAGTGCTGAACAGGTTTTCATTGTCAGCTCATTTAGTTTGGAGATGCAAAAGGAGACTCAGATTCCCGGATGACTCCTCACTCTTTTAACTCTTGCAAGTGCCGTCTGACAGCAGCCAGATCATGGGGGTGGATAGGACAGGCTCTTTGTTTAAAAGGGGTTTCGTCAAAAAGCTTGATGTGATGCTTGACTTGGGATGTTCGACCAAAGTCAAGGTCATGTTGAGCAAACACATCAGACATATCACTGAGCTTCTTACTGATCCTATCCCTCCACTCTTTAGGCAACGGGGAGTCCCCAAAGTCAAAAGTAATCACTGCTTCGGAACAGCTCTGACCAGCAGTTACAGATCCCACCTCGCGTTCTTGAGGGATGATACTCTCGATGGCATGCACTTCAGAAACAACAGCATTTGGCTGCAGTACTACATCCCGATGCGACTTCTGTTCCGTAGCTGGACAGTCAACTTTTGTGTTGGAAACGATGACACTTGAACTACACCTCTTGGGAAAAGAACACCTCTAAAGAGGGAGGAGTTTGATGGGGGCTCCAAAAGAACACATTCTTTAGTGGGTAAGCAACTCATATTTGCTTTTCCACAGAGAGCAACTGTCTGCTGTGCTGGAATCACTACGGGCTCCTTGCTTTGTAGTCTCACCAGTCCAAGACATCCATTGGCATTCTGTTTATGACGTAATTCCAGCGTTTTAAGCACAGCACTGTACCCGTATCGTGGAGAATGGTGTTCAAGGATATTCAAGTTAGAACATTCAGCATACAAAGAATCAAGCGTATTCATCCCGATTAAGACTTGAGATTGTTTTTCTGGGTTGAAGTCAGGAACGACTAGTGCCAGTGTGGAAATTTCAACCTCAGATCCAACCATGTCTTCTGGAAAAGTTATTGTAATTTTGACATAGCCTTTGTATGGAACTGGCTGACCATTTGCTCCACTGACCTCAAGCAGAAGATTGAGGGGTTTGATGGTATGATTAATCAAGCAAGCTTGGTAAAAGGACCAAGGAACTGTGGTCACTTGCGACCCTGTGTCAAGTAAGCAATGACATTCAGTCCCTGAGATTCTGACTTGCGCTGTACACTTGGATCCGACCAGATGCTGAATACGGAATTTCTGGTGTGAAGGAGAATTGTTGTGTGGGCCTGAGTTCATTCTGGGGGGACAACCTTTAGGTTCCCTTGTTCCAGTTGGTCTCGCAACTGGAGCTGTTAGGCGTTTAAAGAAACGGCACCAACATGACTGTTCTCTCTATCCCACTCCTGTTGCTTCAACCGCTGTTTGTTTCTTCTCTTTTCAACTAGCCTGGGGTTCAGAGAATTTTCACAGGTTACAGATATGGTCATCTTCACCGCATCTGAAGCAGTAACCCGGGTGTGGTCTGGATTTTGTGACAGGATCACCGTTTGACTTGGACGGTTGTTTAGCAACAAACTCAGGAGTGGTGGAAGAGGGCGATGTCTTATGCTTGGTTTTGACAGTCTTTCTGGGCTTTAGAAGAGTCAACGCAGTTAACTGTTCCTTTAACTCAGCAATTTGCTTATTCAACTCAGCAGTCTCAGACAACAATTTTGACTCATGAGGGTATTTGCTTGAAATGATAGTATCTTGGCTATAAGCATGAGCAGATCTAGGTGATGCTTGTGGTTTCTGCTTAAAAGCACTGGTGTGGCTTCTCATGCGCAACCATTTCTGTGCACTCTTGTCTTCTCTAGTTCTAAGGGAACGCAGTAAGTCTTGGAACTCGAAAGGGTCCTCTCTACGAGTTTCGAGATGAAGCTCAGAAATAAGGATGTCATCCCAGCAGCCTCTGCAAAACTGTCGCAGAAGATGATGGTTGGCCTCACACGATTTAATTCCACCTCCCCTGACTGCCTTGCTCAAAGCAACTTAAAGTCTTTGGAGAAAGCTAGATGCTTTCTCTCCATCATTCTGAAATGTGTTCATGAATATTGAGAACAACTCGTCACCATCATCGATTGCACCATAAGCTGCATCAAGCACATTAAGGTAAGCTCTGGGAGAAGCACGAGGCCCTAAAGACTTGACGATATCAGTGGCAGGAGGTAAGAGACTCTCCATAATTCTCCTTACTCTTTGTAAGTCAGACACAGAAGGGTCATCAAAGAGTAATTCAACATTACAACGCCAAGTGTCGTAATCTGATTCATTATTGGGCTGGGGAATTCTCCCTGAGAAAGGGTGGAGCCTAACTACAGCAGTAGATGGAATTGCTGCAGCGACTTCGCTCTTAACTATATGCTCTACAATAACTTTCTGCACCTCAGCAGGATTGAGCTGAACGTGACTCATGGTGCCTGACAACCGTTTTTCAGTTCTTGGTAAGTAATCTTGATTGTTGGCTCATTGAGAATGGAACAAGGACTCTGGACATTCCTCTTGGATGCATTCTGCTCTTTAATGGAATTGAGCTCATCAAGATCATCTGGAATTAAGGAGCTTGAGATCTGTGAGAGTTCTTCTCGTAGCAGAGCATTAAAGGATTTTCCACTTTGCTTAGCAAAGGTTTTCAGGGTGGATAAATAAGAGGTTGTGGCACCAAAACTCTCCTCACAAGAGTAGACACTGCTCAGGGCTCTTATCTGGTAAGTTAAGCTTGGGTCGTCTTTATCTGTGTAGCTAAGGGGTAGCAAGGGACTTATTAATTTAATAGCTGATCCAAAGTTGTGGTCTGATCTACAATGGTGTGGTCATGATACTTGGACTCAGGATCGTTAATGGGAAGGACTCTTGAGATGGAACCATGACGTTTTAGAAGATCAAGGACCTCTTCATCCTCAAGAGTGTTAATTGGTCCACTGACTAGATGAGCATTTACAATTTTGACACTTTCCCTCTGTACTATTTCCATGTCCTCAATGTCAATTTACTTGCCACACTAATAAACTGATTTGAATGTCTCTTTCGTCGATTTTATTTTATTTATTTTTTTGGATGTAAAGTATGAATAAAGCTATTAATTACACCTCCTGGCTGGCTCGCCACTTTTTATGTAGCACACAATTCCTTACACTCTTTACTAATTTCTGGTTATTTTATTATTTTAACAACTCTTTAATTAATTCCTTTTTGTAATTATTTTTTATTTTACAGGGTTACAGACAGAATCATATTATAAAAGTTTTTTTTGTTTTTAGTCTCGCCGTTAGCGGCAGGTGTAGACAATGTGTTACTCTATTTATCTGTTCACCAGCCACTTTGAGAGGAATGGATGAATTTAAGTGTTGTAGATCTGACAGGCTTTGACAGCATAGCACCACACAAGACCCTGATCACAAGCAATCAACTAAGATCACAATAAACTTATTGAAACACAAAATACATTTATTAGCATATATTTGAGAATCTGAATATCAGATATTTCACATTCTACTCAACAAGTTTATGCTTTGCTACTCTGTTGCTAAATTCTTTTTTTTTTTTTTTTTTTACTGTTTGTCCTTGTATTAATTGTGCATCACACATTCAAGACAAATCCCTAGGCAGAAAAATTGAACTAAGATAGATGGATTCCCTCAGTGAAAATAGTCAATTCATCTTACATGAAATTAACCCCCTGGGGTCAGCAATCACGCCGGTGTGATCTGCTCGCTTTTTAGCGCAATTTTCCACCGGACAAATTGCGATTGTTAACTCATGATTTCTGTTCTGTGCGCACCAATCTTGCACTTCTATCTACTCCTCAACCAGACCACCTAGAGACTTTCGGTTTTCGGCATTATGTTAAGGAAGGTCTAATCTCGGGAACGCACAAAAAAAATCCAGGAAAAGATTTACTATCTCTTAGTGTTGTGATCCCATGAGGTGAGAAAATTGCGCTAAAACACTCACCGAGTTTTTATTACTTGTTTTTTGTGAATTGGTGAATATTCAGGTGAATTGTTTCGTGGCCACGAATTAATAATACCTCAGGACGTTTTACAAATTTACAACGTGGCCACAATATAGTAAAACGAGGGAACAAATTAGTATAACCTGCTGAGGTATTATTAATTCGTGGCCACGCTTGAAGTGGCGGTGAGGTTTTAAAAAATATTGAGAAGGTCTTGAAAAGGTATTAAAATTATCTTCAAGATTCCTGCATATACCCTGTGGGGGGAACCAGTGGAGGAAAGGAGGACATCGGATAAAATACTATTCACTCTCACGCGTTGAGACCTGTTAGTTAAAAAGTTCATCAACCAATTAGCAGATGAGACAAGGATCGTATTAAAAGTACTCTTTAAAATCCCTGCTAAAATATGTGGTTGGATGCAATTAAAAGCTGAAGAAAAGTCAATAAAACGCAGCCGCACAAAGCTCTTTGCATCCTCAAGATGTGAATAGATCAAGTTAAAAAGAGTACATACTGTGTCTTCCACTCCCCGGTTTGGTCTGTAGGCAAACTGAAACGGATCTAGTAAATCCTGGACAGAGTTCAAAAGTTCGTCCTTCACAATCTTCTCTAAAGTCTTCATAGTAAGGGACGTAAGCGCCACTTATTTTTAGGCACCGGGACAATAATTGAGTCTTTCCGAATGCGAGGAACGGTGTGGAGATGTATGGACATTTTGAAAATAAAACAAAAAATGTCTACCAGCTGTTCAGCACAGTTCTTTAATATACGGCCTCCAATGCCATCGGGGCCAGGACTTTTCCTTTCCTTTATACCTCTGAAGAGTGTCAGGACCTTGTTTCTGTCAACCTGGACTTTACCTTGCCCAGGGGCAACGTTATTAAAAACTGACAGCTCCTCACTAAAATCATGAATATTAAAACGATTATAAAAAGTGTTCACTTATTATTATTAAACATATTACTATGTTTTCTGTGTCATTTGAGAAATAATAGTCATTTTAAAGCATTTTAATAGTCTTTCAGCAGATATTCTGACTCAAACAATCCGTTTCTAGCAGCAAATACTTATAATAAAGTGAGATGATCTGCTGATCCTGAATGGCTTGTTGAATGAGTATTGATAGTTTATGGCTCATCACTATTATCAGAGCAGCTGAAAAGCCTCTTTATTTCATGTCAGTAGATCCTGTTTTCTCCTCATTCATTATGCTGATGTCTTCAGATCTGTAAATTGACACATTAAGCTCATTTTATTGCCAACAGATTTGAGCAATCGACACGATCAGCTATTGTGACATCTACAAGATATAGGTAAGTTTTATAATGCCTTTTATTTCAATAATCTGTGATGAACCATGTTTCATATGCAACACAGTAAACAAACAAGTTGAGTTAACTCAGTTGGTGCGGCATTTGTTTCTTGCAAATCTGTAAATATATTTTTATGTTTTAATCTTTTTTTATTCTTAATTTTTTTACAATGTGACCATAAATACTTAGTGTGTGGACCAGGGGCGATTGTAGGATTTTCATTTTAGCGGGGCTCAGCCCCCAATGAGGGTATGATTTAGAAAAAAAAAGTTAGTTTATGGTCTAATGCTCATTATTAACTAGTTTCATTCATTCATCCAGTAACATGCATATGGCAGGGTTTTATAATCACTGAGGTCCCAAATGTAAGGTATTTAGGGCGGTTCGGGGGTATGCTCCCCCGAGAAAATTTTGATTTCTCTGATCTACATATGTGCATTTTAAGATGTTTTGAAGGCCAAAAAAATTGGATAACAATAGCTTTAAAACCATGTGCGGGCAGCTGTTTTTTTTCTCACCTCATCAGCATCACACTCTTTTTCTCTTTATTTTTCTCTTGCTCTGTCTTTACCCCTCCTAAAGCTGAGCTTTGACTGATATAGGCTTTTCATTTTTGTCTGTCAGTGAAGAAAGTAAACATAGGGTCAACTGATAGGTTGATTTACGAATCATTTTCTCAGACAAAGCTACCAGGAAAGCTAGGTAACTAAGTTTATTAAATTCATTCACAATATGTACACATTCATTATTGATCTAAGGCCTAGTCCACACGGACACGGGTATTTGGGCTGAAGCCCCCCTAAAAAGGGCCTAGTGACGCCCCTGGTGTGGACTATTGTTTTTTAACTCAGTAAGTGATTTCTTCTTGATTTTGTTGGATCTGCTCCTCCTCCTTCAGTGAAGCTCCTCCTCCTTCAGTGAAGCCCCTCCTCCTTCAGTGAAGCCCTCCTCCTTCAGTGAAGCTCCTCCCACTGCAATTCACCAATAAATGCTGGAATATTCCCATCAGCTACAAGTGAAGACGAGCATCAAACCATCAGGAAGAGCTGAAATCTGCAAAGACAGAGTTTATTGAAGGACAGTGAGATCATGAGAGATCCAGAACACTGCAGAATGAAACACACTGAAGAACAGAGGTTGGTGTTTATTCCTGATTCTTCATTAGTGAGGCTGAAGAACATTAAGGTTATAAAGCAGTTTATCAGATTTAGATCTGTTCTAGTAGGACAAATAGTTGAATTATAATTAAAGCAGCAAATAATATGAACCGGGTACAATTATTTATTTTTTTAACAAGAATGTTTGTTATCTGTAAGTCAATATAAGTATTATCTGATCATTTCTTTCTGTTTATTTTACATCTGGTTCACAATTACTGCAACCATGTTACCAAAATTATGGATATGGTTAATACAGTTTTTACGCATTCCAAAATATTGTTATTATCTTGCTAAAACACCAACATTTAAAAACAATGATCAAATAAATAGACTTTGCTACACGTGGTTTAGTTTGTGTAAAAACAGGGAGTGTTAAAATTATAGCATTATTGCGTATTTTTATAATGTTAATATTTTAGGTATTTGCATAGTTTATCAAATATTTAATAGTTCTCAATACAAAAATGTGATTTACTCAGAGCCCCTAAAGGGACATGGTGATGGAAAAACTATATTTCATTGTTTTTGCGATCTTTAGGGTAGCAAATGAACAAAGACGTTTGCTTTCCTGCTCCAACCCCCTCTTTCTTACCACAAGGGCCATTAGTGACCCGTAAAGAAGTGCTGATAGTGATAAAGGTCTGTCGGCCAAGATGTGTGTGTACATCTGAGGTTTGCTAAATGTCACACCTTCAGTACGATGTGGGAAAGCTGTAATCTGCTGATTGGTCCGTTTAAATGTCTCACATTTGGTTTCAATCACATGTTCAAAAGGATTAAAGAAGATTGTGAGGCTTTGTCTACAGCTGGTGTTAAGATGCGTTTTGGTCAGTTGATCACAAGTATACAAGGGCCCATTCCCGTTTACACCTGGTGTTTCAAATCCATCTCTTTTTTCCACTTTTGTTCTGTTTCTTTGAGGGGACGGTCTTTGAGCTGGTAAATGTACGTGTTTTTCAGTATAATGGGGGAAATAAGCTCATGCAATTTGCATGTGAGCATGACCAGAGACGGACAGAAAAATATACAAAGAGTTTTGTTTCTGCTCTTAAAGCTGCAAGTCCACGTCAAATACAGAGTTTTCCTTCTTCAAACCAAACTTGGGTCTTCAGCCAACAAAGTTTAAATGCCGTCTGGCTACAGCGCTTCCCATAATGTTTACGCATTTGTGTCTGTTTGAACACACTCGACCACATGAGCGTCTACACTACCAAAGCAATCCGGCTGAATGTGTTTTCGACTACCTCTGGAAGTGGTCAAAAGTGGACAAGCTCAAACTGTTTTAGACCCTGTTTACACCAGTGTTTAGAACGTCCACTTGTGATCTAGTTTTTTTTTTTCACTACATAATTGTTCTTTTATTGATTCACTGAGCACTTTTTAACTTTAATTTCAGGCCCGATGGATGAGAATGAAGAAGTGAATGAAGTGGAGAAACATCAGAGAAGATCTCAGAAATCTTTCACTTGCACTCAGTGTGGAAAGAGTTTCACACGCAAACATAGTCTCGAGATTCACATGAGGATCCACACTGGAAAGAAACCGTTCTCATGTGATCAGTGTGGGAAGAGTTTTACACATAAAGGACACCTTCAGGAACACATGCTCATTCACACTGGAGAGAAACTGCATGAATGTGATCAATGTGGCAAAACATTTTTGAGGGCTTCAGTCCTGAAGAAACACATGACAGTTCATTCACAGGAGAAACCACATTCATGTTCTTTGTGTGGAAAGAGTTTTTCACGTCTGCAGGATTTAAAAGGACATCAGAAAACACACACTGGTGTAAGAAATCATATGTGCTTTGAGTGTGAGAAGACTTTTATCACAGCTGAAGATTTGAAACGGCACCAGAGAATTCACACTGGAGAGAAACCTTACAAGTGTTCACACTGCGACAAGAGATTTAATCGGTCAGAACATCTGAAAACACACAAGAGGATCCACACTGGAGAGAAACCTTACAAGTGTTCACACTGTGACAAGAGATTTAATCGGTCAGAACATCTGAAAAAACACGAGAGGATCCACACTGGAGAGAAACCGTATCACTGCACTGCATGTGGGAAGAGCTTCACTCGTTCATCTAATCTACACAGTCACACAAAAACTCACATTAAGTAGCTTATCTTCAGTTTACTTTCAAGTGCGATGCCACCTCTCTTTCCTATTAGTTTGTCTTAACCAGAAAATAAAGAAAAAAATTACCCAAAGAGCAATATCGCATATATCATTTTGCTTAATATAATATATATGTTTAAAAGTACAAGTGTTTTTTTAAAATTTTTTTACTAACTGTTCTTGCTCAGGAAGCTGAAGAAGAGGCTGATTGAGATGCTTTATTATCTTGTTAGTCAATAAAGAGAGATATCTGTCTTATTTGTTTCCACTTTTTGTATTTTCTGCACCAAGTATTAAACTTTTATTGTCCATTTTTATTGTCTGCTCTTTCTTGCATTAAGAATAAATAATTTCTTAATTTTAAGGATATCTAAAGCCTGGAACACACCAAGCCGGCGGTCGGCTGTCGGGCAGTTTTTGTGCGTCGACCAACTATGTTTCCTCAGTGTGTTCTGCACCGTCGGCTGAAATTGGTCTTCGTCGGCTTTTTTTCGGCCGATTCGACTTATTGAATCGGCGTCGGGCCGTCGGTGAAAGAGGGAACTCTGATTGGCTGTTCAGCTTAGTGAACGAGTCAGTGCATGAGAATAATAGCAAAACAGCGAGCAAAGTCAAAACGGTACAGATAGAAGACCATTCTAATGTTACTTCATCTTACCTGAGTGTTCTGAAAGATTATGTGTATTTTCAGTTAACTTTAGTAAGATGCATTTACATGGTTACTGTGCATTAGATTTAATCAACTCTGTCTGTGTCTGCAAAGGTGTGTGCCAAATGGCCCATACAGATGAATGCCCCATTCAGATGTATGGCCCATAGAAACTGATTGGTGTGAATGAATAAAAAGAATCAGCTTTGCTCAGAGTGGATTAGCAAGTTAGATCGATCTCCTGTGGGAGGTCCTAACAGGTTTCTATTGTTTGTAGCCCATAGTCTATGTCTTCAAGTATAAAGTTCTGTCTCAAGACACAGAACGCTGGATTAAGATTGTTGAAGGGCGACATGCTAACATCGCTGCTGACGGACTGCTACACGACAAACCTTCAATAAATTCTTCTCCCCACAAGAACTCTGGTCAAGCTTACTTATTTGATGTAGGCCTATAGGTAAGTATTATAATGGCTTTTATTTCAATAATCTGTGTTGAACCATGTTTCATATGCAACACAATAAACAAAAAAAAGTTGAGTTAAAGGTATAGCAGAGGATCTTTCCGAATTTTAGATAAGAGCCGCCCTCTCCACTTTTTGAAAAAATGCACATGCGCAACACTACCTGCTCCCGAGAGGGAACGCCTATTAAACGTGTGCGAGGTTCTCCTCGTGCACGCTCTGTTTACAAGTTGCTGTCGGCATCGCTCATACAAGATTACTTTCCAAAAGAAGATTTGCACTTTTTCTCCAAATAGCATGCCAAACTTTACCTGTCGAGTAGAAACTTCGCGACTGAGGCATCAGTGGGAAGCCCAACCTGTGTTTCCAGCGCACGCCATCGTGTGAAACAATCTCCCAAAAACACTCTGATGTTGTTTCTCTCTTCTGAGGCCTTTCTCTTCTTCTCATACAGTTCGTTCAAACTTTTTCTCTTGCGACCCTCAGACATTTTCAAAGGACCCGGTGAAACGGCGAGCTTCAATGAATGGCTTAGCTCTAGCTCACCACACATAAACACCTGAAAGTGCGCATGCGCAGAAAGCGAAAACTAAGGGACGAGCACGTATGACAGCCTTACGTAAGCATATCACCAGAATGATTGACACTTAGGTGGACCAATAGTTTACACTACCCACCCGGAAAAAGAAAATCCTCTGCTATACCTTTAACTGTATTGGTGCGCCATTTGTTTCTTGCAAACCTGTAAATATATTTTTATGTTTTAATTTTTTATAATGTGACCATAAATACTTGTGGGTGGGTGGACTATTTTTTTTTACTCAGTAAATGATTTCTTCTTGATTTTGTCAGATCTGCTCCTCCTCCTTCTGTGAAGCTCCTCCCACTGCAATTCACCAATAAGTGCTGGAATATTCCCATCAGCTACAAGTGAAGACGAGCATCAAACCATCAGGAAGAGCTGAAATCTGCAAAGACAGAGTTTATTGAAGGACAGTGAGAACATGAGAGATCCAGAACACTGCAGAATGAAACACACTGAAGAACAAAGAGGTTGGCGTTTATTCCTGATTCTTCATTACTGAGGCTGAAGAACATTAAGGTTATAAAGCAGTTCATCAGATTTAGCTCTGTTATAGTAGGACAAATCTAGTTGTGAATTATAATGAAAGCAGCAAATAATATGAACCAAGTGCATTTTTTTTTTTTTACCACGATGTTTATTATCTGTAAGTCAATATTAGTATTATCTGAGATTTTTTTCTGTTTATTTTCCATCTGGTTCACAATTACTGCAACCATGTTACCAAAATTATGGATAGCCTATGTCTTAATACAGTTTTTGCACATTCCTAAATATTGTTATTATCTTGCTAAAACACCAACATTTAAAAACAATGATCAAATAAATAGACTTTGCTACACGTGGTTTAGTTTGTGTAAAAGCGGAGTGTTAAAATTATAGCATTATTGCGTATTTTTAAAATGTTAATATTTTAGGTATTTGCATAGTTTAGCAAATATTTAATAGTTCTCACTACAACAATGTGATTTACTCAGAGCCCCTAAAGGGACATGGTGATGGAAAAACTATATTTCATTGTTTTTGCGTTCTTTAGGGTTGCAAATGAACAAAGACGTTTGCTTTCCTGCTCCAACCCCCTCTTTCTTACCACAAGGGCCATTAGTGACCCGTAAAGAAGTGCTGATAGTGATAAAGGTCTGTCGGCCAAGATGTGTGTGTACATCTGAGGTTTGCTAAATGTCACACCTTCAGTACGATGTGGGAAAGCTGTAATCTGCTGATTGGTCAGTTTAAATGTCTCACATTTGGTTTCAATCACATGTTCAAAAGGATTAAAGAAGATTGTGAGGCTTTGTCTACAGCTGGTGTTAAGATGCGTTTTGGTCAGTTGATCACAAGTATACAAGGGCCCATTCCCGTTTACACCTGGTGTTTCAAATCCTTCTCTTTTATCCACTTTTGTTCTGTTTCTTTGAGGGGACGGTCTTTGAGCTGGTAAATGTACAGGCTTTCAATATAATGGGGGAAATAAGCTCATGCAATTTGCATGTGAGCATGACCAGAGACGGACAGAAATATATATGAAGAGTTTTGTTTCTGCTCTTAAAGCTGCAAGTCCACGTCAAACACAGAGTTTTCCTTCTTCAAACCAAACTTGGGTCTTCAGCCAACAAAGATTAAATGCCGTCTGGCTACAGCGCTTCCCATAATGTTTACGCATTTGTGTCTGTTTGAACACACTCGACCACATGAGCGTCTACACTACCAAAGCAATCCGGTTGAATGTGTTTTTTTTTGTTAGTGATCTAGTTTTTTTCACTACATAATTGTTATTTTATTGATTGACTGAGCAATTTTTAACTTTAATTTCAGGCCCGATGGATGAGAATGAAGAAGTGAATGAAGTGGAGAAACATCACAGAAGATCTCAGAAATCTCTCTCTTGTGCAGTTGATCTAATATATGTAATAGTCCTTGCTACAGAAACATGATGCTTTTAACTATCATTTCAGACGTGATGCTGGAGAATGAGGAGAGTGAAGAGGAGGAGAAGCATCATCATGTCAAAACGGGAGCTAAAACTCGCTCACAGACTGAAAGTATTTCTTTACTGAAAAGAAAAGACAAGAAATCTTTCACTTGCACTCAGTGTGGAAAGAGTTTCACACGCAAACAGAGTCTGAAGGTTCACATGAGGATCCACACTGGAGAGAAACCGTTCTCATGTGATCAGTGTGGGAAGAGTTTTACACGACAAGGACACCTTAAGGAACACATGGTCATCCACACTGGAGAGAAACTGCATGAATGTGATCAATGTGGGAAAACATTTTTGTGGGCTTCAGCCCTGAAGAGACACATGACAGTTCATTCACAGGAGAAACCACATTCATGTTCTTTGTGTGGAAAGAGTTTTTCACATCTGCAGGATTTACAAGTTCATCAGAAAATACACACTGGTGTAAAAAATCATGTGTGCTTTGAGTGTGAGAAGACTTTTATTAGAGTTGAAGATTTGAAACAGCACCAGAGGATCCACACTGGAGAGAAACCTTACAAGTGTTCACACTGCGACAAGAGATTCAATCAATCAGGAACCCTGAAAACACACGAGAGGATCCACACTGGAGAGAAACCGTATCACTGCACTGCATGTGGGAAGAGCTTCACTCATTCATCTAATCTACACACTCATACAAAAACTCACATTGAGTAGCTTATCTTCAGTTCCAGCACTTTCAAGTGTGATGCCACCTCTCTTTCCTATTAGTTTGTCTTAACCAGCCTCAACCACGGCTGTAGCCAGTTATGAAGTCACCGAGCTCCAGACTTCAGTATATTTCTGAGGTGTATATAACAAAGGTTGTGAAATAATTCTCTAATATAGTATTAACTCTACTTTAGTGCTGCAAGGATATTGCACAGCTCCAAGATCTTCTCGTCTGAGCTCTGCGGTCTGTCGCCGCTCATCAACATCAGAATATTGAGATGACCAATCAAATTAAAGTAGACAGGCTTTATGTTAACAGAAGCTGCTGAGCGCATGATCTAGCCTTCAGTTAACGGTCATGAAGTGTGAGATCAAATATAGCTAAACTAAACATTTCATATTTGACAGCTATTTTAGGATAGAAATGTTAAACAACCGACAAAAATAATCAGGAAAACTGATGTATATAAATATCAGTTCAGCCTATGTTTATGACCCCGAACCCCCTGAACTACCTCATATCTGGGACACCGGCGATTCTAGAACTCTACAGCCCTGGCCACAACCATCGACAGTATAAAAGAAACATTGTCAACATTTGTCACATTAAATAGTTTATATTTAACTGTGAGATTCACATCAACTCAAAGATAAAGTTTCTTCCCAAAGAGCAATATCGCATATATCATTTTGCTTAAAGGTGCTGTATGTAGGATCCAGCGGCCTCTAGCGGTGATGTTTCAGATTGCAACAACAGCGCTCGTGCTCGTGCGGGTGCTCAAACTCAAGAGCGCGCACTCACTACCGGCCACACTGAGACTTTCAACACAACGGAGAAAGCATCACACAACATGCTGGAAACTCATGTAAACTCCCACTGCAACATTACCATAATAGGCTACTTTTATCAGCTTGACGTATAACTAATGCTCCATGCTCGTACCATGATAACGTTACATTGACTGTATTTTGCCGACATGTGGTGTTATCTAGCATTAGGCATTTCACTAACTATTCGTGTATCTTTCACAATTAGCAATGGCAACATAGGTCAATGAATGATAACGAAAACGGTTAGTCAACTAGACTGAACAATTTCAGTGTAACAATAAGACAGTAGGAAGTAATATTACTGTAGGCCTACTGAACGTGTCTGGAAATGTGTATTATAAACAATATGATCGTAGTGGGATGAGTGACGTTAGACAGTAGATCTAGTACATAAAATAAAAGTTACATCCTAAAGCACCTACTTTTTGTTATCATGGAACAGTCTTTTGTATTCATTTCATGTCTCATGTATGTTGTATTTTACCTTGCTATTTCATTACAGTTTACTATTATTTATTTCAGCATATCTGAAAACTTGTAATTTATCAGAAAAAAAGCCAACTCAGGGTCTGTTTTTATAGGCTACCTAAAACAAAGCGGAGGACTCTCCATAATTCAAACGCTCTGCCAATGTTGATCCGTGTTTTCGTCCGGAGTCGATCCGATTGACGTTTGGCCTGACGAGCTTCAGCAGATAATTTTTTTTTTTTTTTTTTTTTGGAGTTTGTGTTGGAGTCTGTGTTGTGCTGGATGCAGGTCGCTTTTTGGTGTTACCAGACTCCATGTCGTTAGCTGCAGTGCCGTCGCATAGACTATATAAAAAGGAGAGAGGCTCGGGAGCGCGCATGCACGTCACATCCGGTGGATTTCGCAGAAAATCCGACCCGAAGACTTCACATAAAAATAGGAATTCTGGCCTTCAGAGGTAATAGCAAAACACGAAAAGTGGATCATTGTAATGTGTGATTACAACCCCTTCACAGACAGGCAATAAAAAAAGGATTCATTTTATAAAAAAAGTTACATACAGCACCTTTAATGGAACTTTAAACTTTTATTTTACCTCTAATTAATATGTAGCCAAAGACATACATAAAATATATTGTTTATTGTTTTTACTTTAGTTTTGTGTAACTTTAATATGAAAAACGGTTTTCACACATTAATGTAAAATAAATGCTCTTATGAAACTTACCTATATCTTGTAGATGTCACAATAGCTGATCGTGTCGTTTGCTCAAATCTGTTGACAATAAAATGAGCTTAATGTGTCAATTTACAGATCTGAAGACATCAGCATAATGAATGAGGAGAAAACAGGATCTATTGATGTGAAATAAAGAGGCTTTTCAGCTGCTCTGATAATAGTGATGAGCCATAGACTATCAATACTCATTCCACAAGCCATTCAGGATCAGCACATCATCTCACTTTATTATAATTATTTGCTGCTAGAAACAGATTGTTTGTGTCAGAATATCTGCAAAAAAAGCCTATATAAGTGCTCTAATATTAGATTATTTCTCAAATGATAGAGAAAAAAGCAGCAATACAAAAGACAGACACTATAATGACACCCACCTTTATCAACCATTGTAATTTGTCTATAAAAATGTAAAAGTTATATCCTAATAACTTCGTTCATAACACTTACTTCGCTAGCAGCCTACCGTTTTGTATGTGAAGAGAAATACATTTAAACATAAACATACATATTATACATACATAACAAAAACTTCTTCTTTGAGTGTTTTAGTCAGCAGACACAAATAGCGACGAACCCGATGAAAACCATCAGGAAATGTCTCCGTAAAATGATATTTAAACTGTATAAAGAGTATTTTAGAATTACGTGAAATAGCGGGAACAGTTTACCTCAGAAGTCTCAGAATGTTCTAAATAATCCAGAATATTATTTGAACATGATGTTTTTACCTCAAGATGACTCGCAGTAGCCGCTGTTATCGGTTGTTGTCCTCAATAACAGAGCACTAGATGGCACGATTGAAGAATCAGCGCCAGTGTGTTAGAAAATACAACAAGGCATTTCTCGCCCTCAGATTCACCAGTACAATGATGGGTAATGAAGAGAGACCACAGTGTGTTGCGTGCCTCAAAATATTAACTTCTAACCACTATGAAGTCGAACAAGTGAAGACGCCACTTAGAGACTCATATCACATACAGAAGGAGAAACTTGTTGATGTTGAGAAGTTGTAGTACTTTATTAATTACAATATTTTTTATAAATCCTTTAGAAATTTGCAATCAAGTTCCTGTCTGGAAGTGTCTTTTTGTGGGTGTATCTTTATTCATCAAAGAATACTGGAAAAACATGAAGCAGCACAACTGTTTGCAACATTGATAATAATCCTAAATGTTTCTTGATCATCAAATCATCATATTAAAGTGATTTCTGGAGGATCATGTGACATTGAAGAATGAGTAATGATGCTGAAAATTCAGCTTTGATCACAGGAATAAATTAAATGTAACATATTCAGATAAAAACAAATATTTGAAGTTGGAATATTTCATAATATTACCCGATCTGTATATTGAATATATAAATGCACCCTTGATAAGCATAAGAGACGTTCAAAAACCAAAAATCTTACATCACAAACACAAGGGGGGAAGAGGTCTTAAAAATATTTTTCTCTACAAAACGGGGTCTGGCAGAAAAAGTTTGGGAACCACTGCCATAGACTATCAATACTCATGAAACAAGCAATTCAGGATCAGCAGCAGATCATCTCACTTTATTAGAAGTATTTGCTTGTAGAATAAATGCTGAAAGCCTATAAAAGTGCTCTAGTATTACTATTATTTCTCAAATGACACAGAAAATAGAAAATAGCAGTAATATAAAGACAGACACTAATGTCACCCATCTTTATCAATCAGTGTTATTTGTTCATATGAATCTAAATGTCCTAATAACTACATTCATAACAATAAAGTAATTAGTTTGCTAGCATCTTACTGTTTAGTTTGTAAAGAGAAACAGACAAAACTTAAAAACTTCTTTAAATGTTTTAGATAGCAAAAACACAAATAGCGGCAAATCCGAAGAAAACCATTCAGATTTTTATTTTATTATTTGATTTAAACTGTGTAAAGAGAACGGCTCACCTCAGAAGACTAGACACTGAGGACGCTTCTCATTTCTTATTTGTGAATCCTCGTTTCCTTCCCTCGTGTCTCGGCTCCACCCCTGTAGGACGCGAGGGGAGGATACAAGGATATAAACTGAGGATAGAGATTTCAAAGAAAATCTTTTTGTATATTGGAATATTCTTGATCACTCGAGCGTCACTTCAACGCTTCATCAGCGGCACTCAAAGGATCTGCTCTTGTATTGTTAAAGTTTGATTATTTAAGAAATGTATAAGTAATAGTAATAAAGCAAGATGCCCTGTTGAAATATGTGTGATATGGTTTATTTAAACTGCAAAGGTAAAGCATAAATATAAACTAGAATGCATTTCCGGGGGAACTTCGAAGTGTGCTTGCTCGGGTGCGGTTCACTAACGTTAGCAGGTAGTGGATAAGGGTGTGTTGAAGTTTGCTTGATCTGAGAATTTCAACAATAGTACTTTTTTCAAGATTGTGCAAAAAGGTGAAAAGTTATGTGCATTAAGAGACATGTCTGCAATGTAGACTAGTGCTAATGGCATTGTTTATGTGGCTTGGTTGTTGGTTTTGAAATAATTGGTTATGAATATACAGCAGAGAGTGGGAGTGTTTTGGGTGATGAAATAGTAGCCTATTGAAAAGAAGTTGACAGTCTTCATTTACTGTATCCAATAAGCCAATACAAAACTCACCCAGCTGTTCTGTGGTTGAGTGTTCCCTTTGAATAGGAACAAATTTACTATCTCAAATTAAGGTCTACCGTAATTAGCGATGTTTTGATTGCTGCTGTCAAGATGGTTGTCATCGCCTACACAGAAACGCTGATTTTATAGCCTACCATCAAGTCAAGTCAAGTCAACTTTATTTATATAGCGCTTTTCACAATACAGATTGTATCAAAGCAGCTTCACAGTATTAAATAAAATAGTACATCAGTGTTTGTTTCTAGTGTAAAACGTCCACGTTTGGTAATGCTGATCAATAGTATTGTTGATTGATTAATTAAATTAAGTATCCCCAACTGAGCAAGCCAAAGGCAACAGTGGCAAGGAACCGAAAAACTCCATCAGGTGACCTAATGGAGAAAAAAAAACCTTGGGAGAACCCAGGCTCAGTCGGGGGCCAGTTCTCCTCTGGCGTTTATGACCTAGAGGTCGGATTAAACTGGGAGAGCGAGTCTGAGCAACGAACAGTATCAGGAAGGCTATTCCAGAGTTTTGGAGCTAAATGTGAAAATGATCTCCCTCCTTTGGTGGATCTGGATATCCTAGGTATGACCAAAAGCCTCGAATTTAGTGATCTTAAAGAGCGTGATGGATTATAGGGCGATAGAAGATCCGTTAAATAGACCGGAGCTAAGCCGTTTAGGGCTTTATAAGTCATTAGCAATACCTTGTAATTAATACGGAACTTTATAGGTAACCAATGCAGTGATGATAAAATTGGTGCTATATGATCATATTTTCTTGATCTAGTAAGAACTCTAGCGGCGGCATTTTGGACTAACTGTAGCTTGTTTATTGAGGATGCAGGAAAACCGGCTAATAAAGCATTACAGTAATCCAATTTTGAGGTCATGAACGCATGAACTAACTTTTCTGCATCAGAAACAGATAGCATATTACGTAGCTTAGCAATGTTTCTAAGGTGGAAAAAGGCTGTTTTTGTAACATATGAAATATGATTTTCAAAAGACAGGTTGCAGTCTAATATAACACCCAGGTCTTTTACTGTAGAGGATGAAGTAACAGGACATCCTACTATGTTAAAGTTGTATTGTGAGAGATTTTGTGGGCGGATTTTTGAACCGATAAGTATTACCTCTGTCATGTCTGGATTTAATAAAAGAAAATTGCGCGTCATCCAATCTTTTATATCTTTAACACACTCTGTCAATTTGGATAATTTAGCGTTTTCATCCGGCCGTGATGACATATATATTTGAGTGTCATCAGCATAACAATGGAAACTAGCTAGAGTAAATCTAAGAATAAAAAAGCTAGAGTAAAGCTAAGAATAAATCATTTGTGATTTTAACGAGCGCAGTTTCAGTGCTATGGTGAGGCCTGAATCCAGACTGAAACTTTTCATAGATGTCATTTTCTTGTAAGAAAGAGCCTAGTTGGGCAGATACAACTTTTTCAAGTATTTTGGACATAAAAGGAAGATTTGAAATGGGTCTATAATTTGCTAGATTATATGGGTCTAATTGTGGTTTCTTAATGAGAGGTTTTATAACTGCCAGTTTAAATGTTCTTGGAACATGACCTAAAGATAAAGATGAGTTAATAATATTGAGGAGAGGCTCTTCCACTATAGGTAACACTTCTTTCAGTAGTTTAGTTGGTATGGGATCTAATAAACATGTTGTTGTTTTAGAGGAAGTGATAAGTTTATTTAACTCTATTTGTTCTATAGTTGTAAAGCACTGTAATTGTTCTTGCGGGGTGATAATTGAGGCTGAATTATAAGGCGCGATTGAGCCGTCAGTCCTCATATTGTAATTAAATGAAAAACGCTATCAGTTTCACTATTAGCTTACTCTAGCGATGCAATCGCAACAACATGGATAACGCTGTTTGGCCTTGCCTAACTTCATATGACATATGCGCCATATGCTAGAGTTACACATCCCGCTGCCATTTCAGGGCTTGGGTTTCGGTGTTCTCCGTGGGATGGTAGTCTGGGCATTTAGAGGCGTGGTGTTGGTGGTTACCCTCTTGTTCTCAATTTCAGCAGCCAAACACCTAAGCACTTGGTTGTGGCGCCAGGTGTACCTTCCTTGAGTTAGGCTGGTCTTGCAACCCACCAGGATGTGTTTGAGGGTTGCTGGGGCTGCACACAGGGGACAGGCTGGGTCCTCTCCATACCAGAGATGTAGGTTGGTTGGGGAGGGCAGGACGTCGTATGTGGCTCTGATGATGAACCTTAGCCTATTAGCCTCCATGCCCCACATCTCACTCCATGTGATTTTTCTCCTCTCCACGCCATCCCACTTCATCCAGCGGCCTTGCTGGGCTTGGGAAACAGCCTTGGCAAACCTGGCTGCTTCCTCCTGGTGGCGCACCTCCTCCACCATCATGTGCCGCCGTTCGGTTGGAGTAGCCTTTTGCCCTGTGGGTGTTGCTGCTTCCAATCCAAGTCCCCCTCTGCCATGTTGGACATGCCCCACTATATCCCGGTGTCTGGGGGCAGCCTTTACCGCCGCAACCGCTGCCGACGGCTTCCATTTCCTCCCCATTGCTAGGGTAGGAGCGGCACCTCTGACGACTGGATCCCGGGATTCTGTGAGAGTCATTTCCAGCCTTGATTTGGCACATTTGTACTCCTCCACCAGGCTTGAAATTGGCAGGGAGAGGGCTCCGTTGCCATACAGGCCAATGCTGGTAAGGCATCTCGGCAGTCCAAGCCACTTCCTCACTTGTGCATTCACTAATCTCTCCAGTCGAATGGCATGGAATAGCGGGACCTCATAGATAGAAATTGGCCACATGAGACGGGGCAGCAGCCCAAACTGAAAGCACCACAGCTTCAGCTTCCCTGGGAGAGCAGTGTTGTTGATCTTCTTGAGGCCGCTGATTATGTCCTGCCTGAGTTGCTCCACCTGCTTCGAGTCTTTGAGTTCTGCGCTATACCAGCGGCCGAGGCTTTTGATGGGCTTCTCCAGAATTGTTGGTATTGGCTCGTTGTTGACCTGGAACCTCTCATTGGTAAGTTGGCCCTTGAAAATGGAGATACTGCGGGATTTGCTGGGTTTAATCTCCATTCTTGCACATTTGATGTTTCCTTGGAGTTTATCCAATAGGCGTTTGGTGCATGCATTTGTTGTTGTTATTGTCGTCATGTCGTCCATGTACGCCCTGATTGGAGGAAGACGCAGCCCGCTCTTCAACCGCTCCCCTCCTACCACCCATCGGGATGCTCGAATAATGAGCTCCATCGCCATGGTAAACGCCAGTGGAGAGATAGTGCAGCCTGCCATTATGCCTATCTCGCGGTGCTGCCAGGCAGTTGTACTGGCCTGTGCTGTCACACAGAATTGAAGATCCTAGAAATAGGCTTTGACCAGCCTTGTGATACCCTCTGGGACTTGGAAGAACTTGAACGTAGTCCACAGAATTTCATGCGCCACTGACCCAAAGGCATTGGCGAGATCCAAGAAAACCACATGCAGGTCTTTCTTCTCCTTCTTGGCTGTCTGTATCTGGTGCCAGATGACATTTGTGTGTTCCAGGCATCCTGAGAATCCACTTATTCCTGCCTTCTGCACTGAGGTGTCGACAAAGTTGTTCTTCTGCAAGAACACAGAGACCCTCTGGGCCACAACACTGAAAAATATCTTTCCTTCCACATTCAGGAGGCTGATCTGGCGGAACTGATCGATGGTTGAGGAATTCTTTTCTTTGGGAATCAGGATTCCTCCTGCCCGTCGCCATGCCTTTGGTATAATTCCTTTTTCCCATGCCACTTTCATGAGCTTCCAGAGGTACTTCAAGACGCCTGGCGCATTCTTATAGAGCCTATATGGAACGCCATTGGGCCCAGGGGCTGAGGCTGTTCTTGCCTGCTTTACTGTGCTCTCCACTTCTCTCAAAGTAGGAGGTCTTGCTTCCAGCTAGTGCTCGGGTGGTTGAATTGGCGGCATATTATCTGGGATGCTGGCTGGCACATACCTCTGATTGTCAGAGTAGGTCTTCCTCAGGTGCTTCTTTAGTTCCCTTAAGGGTACTTTGAGGGTCCCAGTTTTCTCCTTGACAAAGAGGTCTTTGACGAACTTGTAGGGATCTCTGTAGAAGGCACTCCTCGTTCGTCCCTTCTTCTTATGTTGCTTTCTAAGGCATTCTGCTCTTCGCAGTGTTGCAATACGCTGCTTGATGTCACCCTGTAGTGCCTCAAGTCCTTTCCTTTCCACTTCTGTGGCCTTCCTCCATTTTTTTCTCAGATTCCTTCTTTCTTTCACCAGTCGCTCAATCTCTTGTTGTCTCCTGGACTTGAGATTGACTGATGGGTTCTTCTGCGTCCCAAGGTTTGGAGTTGTACTTTTCACCCCAAATCACTGTTCACTGCTCCATAGCTGTAAATGATCTATCCGATCTTGTCCAGCTTTCTTTCCACGCACCCTTTCAGACCTTCTAGAAGATGGACGAGGTCTGTGTCTGTGGTTTCCCACTCCTTTTTCTGGCAGGATTTAGGCCACAAAATTTTAGGCTTCCGTCCATTCATCTTCCTCTCTACTGCTGTCTGTGGCTGGATGGGCTCTGGACTCATGTCCGTTGGTGGCTCTGTGCTTGGTTGAGCTTCGTCTGGGGTTCTGATACCCTGTGGACTGTGGTGAGTATCCTGCCACTGGGCTTCACTCGACTGATTTGCCCTACCTCTGAGGAAGTAGTGGTCAATGCGAAGCCCCTCGCTAGGCTCTCTCCGGCACTTTTTCCTGCCCTGGTGGATCTTGAGATCCTTCTCTGATGTTATCTTTTTCCAGCCACAGATGCAGCTTTGAAGCTTGTGTCCTGCCAGTGCTGTTACTCCATCAACTCCCGTGCTGAACATTTGATTCATTGTCGTTTCCGTTCCAGGGTCTGTTACCGTGTGATCCACCGACGAGTCATCTTCCGCCCCCGCTCTCGCAGACTCAAGGGGTATATTTCCTTTTGAACTTTTCGTAGCCATAGTTGGGTGGATCCAAGTCACTATGTAGTGCAAGGCTCTTGCTAACACGGGTAGCTAACCCATGCCAGCCCCGTTGGGGTCTGTTCCCTCCTGCCAGCAGTCTCTTCAGGCCGTCACCAGGTCTTTCCCGGGTTGTCAGCTCCCCTTTCGCAGCAGTCACTGGTTTTGACACCAGATATCAGGATTCTTACTAGGACTGGTTGTTAAAGATCCCTAACTTTCAGCACAAAAATTGAATGTGGATGTCATCTTGGGTGGGGTGAAATTTGGCACAGATCTCAAGGTGCAGCCAGTGTGACACATCTTCAGTTGTGTGCCTTCAGTTGTAGAAATCAATTAATCTTTTGCTGATATTTCCTTGTCATCATGGAGAGCGCAGTTCATGGTTGCATAGCAACGACAGACGCACGGGAGAGCAAGCGCTTGTGCAAAGGAGACAGCGGCGCGCCCGCGCTTTACACATAGACTGTAAAAAATGTTTTTACACATCTAGAGCGACATTGTTGATTGTTTGAGCATGTGACTGCGCGTTTCTCCTTGTTTTCTATTGTTATGCGCAGCATTTCCCGCGCGCACAAACACAGCCACAGACAATGAATTGTTCGGTTGGCGAAGAAGAGCATGATGTAATTTGTATAAAGTTTTTTTTTGTTTTGTTACTGTTTTGAGAACTGGAAATGCACAATTCATGCATACAAATCTGTATATATTAATAAATGAAGATGATTAAATTAGACCGATGCATCAAAAGTTATTCTCCCCCCCCCCCCCCCCATCCTGAAATTTAAAAAAGAAAAAAAAATTCAGATCTTGTGCGAGTTCATGTACAAAGTTTGGTTTCGATACGTGACAGAGTTCCTGAGATATGGACGACTTCCTGTTTGGCGACTACGCTGCCAATTTCGTTTGGTTGTGACGGGCAAACGCTTTCGAAAATCAAAAATCCTTCTAGTAACTTTTGTGAAGCTTGGTCCAAGGATCATGTACATCCAGTTTCGTGAAGTTCGGACCAAATTTGTGACCTGTGAAAATTTAGTTTCGCTTTCTGTTCAATCCAATATGGCGGACGAACGACATGGACTCGTGATGTCATCTTCGTGAGCAACTTACACCGGTACTGACGGACGTTTTAAAGTTGGAACTGTGTCTCTGTCTCAAAGGGCCTAGGCGCAGGAGCTGGCCAAACTTTATCTCCCGGGAATAATAATAAGAATAAGAATAAGAAAACCTAAGAAGAACAATAAGTGTGCTGCTTTCAGCAAGCACACTTAATGATTGTGACAGATGTGAAGGGGGAGGAGAATTTATACGTGCGTCAGGTTTCTGGCCAAGAAAGACTTCCACATAGGAGACACCTGTGCATCCTCGCTCATAACTCCTCATTCCTCGCGGTGCAATTACAGGATTGAGATGTCCTTCAAGATGGCTGAATTCGATCGGTTTCCGGGTCACATGCTGGAGGATGGAGGAGCGAGGAACCGAGGAAGCATCAGTTTGAGTATTGAGACGCACCCTGACTGAAGGAAGAGTGCGCTAGTGATGACGTCATCGCCGTGAGACGAAATCAAAGGCAGATTATCAAAAACGTGCAAAACATCATTAAAACCAAAAATATGGGTATTTCATGGATTTTATATTTAACAAATAAAATAAAAATAAATGCATTTATACATCTATATATATATTTATAAATTACTATAAACAAAAAAGTAAAAGTAAAAACAAATTTACAAGATATCAAAGCATATCCAGAGAATAAAAGTGAACGTCAGTTGCAAACCTGAATTACAGTATATCTTTACATCTGTTTTCTAAATAATATCTTACATCTGTTTTCTAAATAATATCTTTACATCTGTTTTCTAAATAATATATTTACATCTGTTTTCTAAATAATATCTTACATCTGTTTTCTAAATAATATCTTTACATCTGTTTTCTAAATAATATCTTACATCTGTTTTCTAAATAATATCTTTACATCTGTTTTCTAAATAATATCTTTACATCTGTTTTCTAAATAATATCTTTACATCTGTTTTCTAAATAATATCTTTACATCTGTTTTCTAAATAATATCTTTACATCTGTTTTCTAAATACACGACAAGTGGAAGAACTAGTTAATTTAAAAACAACAATGAAGAACAAGTTAAAAATAAATCAGCCTCTTCTTCAGCTTTTTGAACAAGAACAGTTTGAACCTGTTATTTATATAGTATAATAGTATTGAATAGTATAATAGTATAATTTATGTCATGAAGGAAAATGATATGCAAGAATAAAACTAATAGATATTGTCCATCTTTGAGTTGATCTGAATCTCAGTAGAAACTGCTGGTCTTTAAGATGAACTTTATTGAGTGTGACACATTTAGATGATGTTTCTTTTGTTCTGCCGCTGTTGCTGGTTAGGACGTATTTATATTGAAGATATTTATTACTTAACAGTATTATTGTGTCACGTTTGGTGAGGATGCGGCATCAGACTTCAAAGTGCTGGATCTGAAGATGATCTACTTGCTGTGATTGGTTTTTGTGTGACTGTGTAGATGAGATGAACGAGTGAAGCTCTTCCCACATGCAGTGCAGTGATACGGTTTCTCTCCAGTGTGGATCCTCTCGTGTGTGTTCAGGGTTCCTGAATGATTGAATCTCTTGTCGCAGTGTGAACACTTGTAAGGTTTCTCTCCAGTGTGGATCCTCTCGTGTCTTTTCAGGGTTCCTGAATGATTGAATCTCTTGTTGCAGTGTGAACACTTGTAAGGTTTCTCTCCAGTGTGGATCCTCTGGTGCTGTTTCAAATCTCCTGCGCTAATAAAAGTCTTCTCACACTCAAAGCACATGTGATTTCTTACACCAGTGTGTATTTTCTGATGAGCTTGTAAACTCTGCAGACGTGAAAAACTCTTTCCACACAAAGAACATGAATGTGGTTTCTCCTGTGAATGAACTGTCATGTGGATCTTCAGATGTGAAGCCCTCAAAAATGTTTTACCACATTGATCACATTCATGCAGTTTCTCTCCAGTGTGGATGATCATGTGATTCTGAAGGGTTCCTTTTTGTCTAAAACTCTTCCCGCACTGATCACATGTGAATGGTTTCTCTCCAGTGTGGATCCTCATGTGAACATTGAGATTACCTTTGTGTGTGAAACTGTTTCCACACTGATCACATGTGAAACATTTCTTGTCTCTTCTGTTCAGTAAAGAAATTCTTTCAGTCTGTGAGTGAGTTTTAGCTCCAGTTTTGACATGATGATGTTTCTCCTCCTCTTCTCTCTCCTCATTCTCCTCCACCAGGTCTGAAATGACAGTAAAACAAAGTTATGTTTTAAATAATCATCAAAATTCAGAGAGAATTGTGGCATCTGCAGTCAGGAGACGTCATAAGTGTTCCTGCTGGAAGGGCTGCACGATATATCGTTTTAGCATCGATATCGCAATAGTCACATCGCGAGATGTGCAATGTCAAGTATAGGGATTGTAGTTTGTTAGTGATCCACAGCCGGTTCAGAACACATGTGATTCGCGGATTGACTGCAATTATATATTTTATTTTTATTACAGGGACAGTGCATATTCTGTCAAACCTCCGAAGAACTGGACTAGGAAGGACTCAGCCTCACTATGCAACCTTCCATTTGAGAAATACAACAGCTACATTAATGGACGGAGACGCTGATTAATGGACGCTGATGCACGATGCACGCTGGTGAAACTGGAGAAGCAAACTGATCTAAAATCATTATTGATGTTTAACTGGATCAAATATGCCGCCCAAGAGAATAGATCCACAAGTGGAAGTAAATCATGAGTTGGAAGAAATCAAGCGATCGCTAAACTTTATGTCTAAAGACATCTTCACCCTGACGCAGCAGCAAGCTAAGATAGTGACGCTGTTGGATGAAGTGAAGAATCTAAAAGTACTTCTTTCGGAGAAGGACGAGGTCATAAATGGGCTAGAGAGAAGAATTGATGACCTAGAACAGTATACGCGAGTGGACGAAGTAATTATTAATGGCTTGGAAACGAAGCACCGAAGTTACGCCCGAGTAGCTGCAGCTGGTACCGGGCGCGCTATGGAGGGGGAAAACGCACCGGCAGAGGAGCTACAAACACTGGAGCAACAAGTGGAAACTTTCCTTGCAACAAAGGACATCACCATTGACACTAAGGATATATCGGCTTGTCACCTGCTTCCCAGTAAGCAAAAGCCTGCCAACCCGGCGATAGTAGTTCGCTTTGCGAACAGAAAGCGCAAGGATGATCTTCTGCGACAAGCACGCAAGCTAAGGGGAAGCGGCGTGTATATTAACGAACACCTTACCAGAAAGAACGCAGATATTGCGAGGCAAGCGAGGAGTATGTGGAAACAAAAGAAGATACAGGCGACATGGACCAGAAATGGTCGTGTTCTTGTCCGTACAAATGGGATGCCAGAAGAATCAAAGGTGATCATGGTAAGGGAAACAAAAGATTTGGAACAGTTCAAGTAACTCTAATTGCAAACTGTATGAGATACCTATTCAGTACCGTCGATCAGACCACTTTTCAGGATAAGAAGATTATAATTTTCCTTGTAAAAACGGGTGATGAACTTTATGAAGATTTACTTCCTTTGTTGTTAATGGACATGAGGACTATCGTACGGACTTGTAGAGTATTTAGTTTACGTTTGCTTTTGTTTCATTAGTCTATTTTAAAAAAAAAAATGGCAGTATGTAATATTGATGATGACAATATATTACATCTAGGTTTCGAGATAGATGATACAAATTATAGCAAGTATGACATTGAAAGAGATATTGATCCGGACAAATATTTGTGTAGTCAGCCAAATTGTCACTATTATACGGATGAACAGTTTAAGAGAGGAGTGAATATGAAACATGCCTTTTCTGTAATACATTTAAATAGTAGAAGTTTGTGGAGTAACTTTTCAAAAATCAAAGACCTTTTGAACCTGCTTCCAAAATTTAGTGTTGTAGCTGTTTCTGAAACATGGTTGGACGAAGACAAATTAGCAGATGTAGAATTAGAGGGATATCAAATGTTTGTAATGAATAGAAAAGATAGGAGAGGAGGTGGAGTCGCTCTTTATGTGGATTCAAGTCTGCAATGCAATATAATGGCTAGTATGTCAACCACTATTGAAAATATATTGGAATGTGTTACTGTTGAGATTCATGTGGGAAAACAAAAGAATATAATTGTTTGTTGTATATATAGAACACCTGGTTCATCATTGGATATTTTTAATGAGTTTGTAGGAGACATGTTCAATTCAAATGGAAATAAGACAAATATTGTCTGTGGTGACTTTAATGTTGACCTGCTTAATCCAGGTGGACATAAGAAGACCACAGAATTTATTAATGCCTTTTATAATAGTACATTATTCCCAGTAATAGCAAAGCCAACAAGAATAACAACAGTATCAGCAACATTAATTGATAATATATTTACAAATGACATTGGTCAAATTGATGGAGGTATTTTAATGACTGATATTAGTGACCACCTGCCTGTTTTTGCATGTTTTCAAAATGTGTTTAAACCACCATCAGGTCCAACTATATATTCAAGAACAGTGAGACATAGAACACCTGAAGCAATTGAAACACTGCAAATGGAATTAAATAAGTGTAACTGGGATGATATTTATAGTTATGAAAATCCAAATGAAGCTTATGGTATTTTTTTAGAGAGATTATTAGAAATCTATAACAAATGTTGCCCATTTAAAACGATAACATATAAATGTAATATGCAGAAACCGTGGTTTACTAAAGGAATTATAAAGTCCTGCAAGAAGAAAAATTTACTATACAGGAAATTTATACATTCCAGAACACACGATGCTGAAAGCAAATATAAAACATATAAGAATAAACTAGTTAATATAATTAGAAAGAGTAAGAAAGATTACTACACAGAATTGTTGACACAACATAGACAAAACATTCAGGGTACATGGAAGGTACTTAATGATTTAATACATAAAAAACACAGCAATATGGATAGTGTTAATTACTTTAATAAAGACAACTACACAATACGTCGTACGGAGGAAATAGTTAAAGAGTTTAATGATTATTTCATAAATATAGGCTATAATTTAGCAAAGGATATTGTACCCATTCCAAACAATGGAATGGAAATTGGGGTTACATATGAAAGTCCAAATTCATTCTTTTTAAACCCAACCAATAAAGATGAAATATTGAAAATAGTGAAAGACTGCAAGAATAAAAAGTCAACTGATAATGATGGGTTTGATATGTTTATGGTTAAAAATATTATTGAAAATGTTATTTATCCATTTACATATATTTGTAATCAATCCTTTAAAACTGGTATATTCCCAAATCAAATGAAAGTATCAAAAGTTCTCCCATTGTACAAAGGTGGCGACAAACATTTGTTTTGTAACTATCGACCTATTTCTCTGTTGTCACAATTTTCAAAAATATTAGAGAAATTATTTGTTAAAAGATTAGATAGTTATGTTGAAGTGAACAATATAATTAATGAATATCAGTTTGGTTTCAGAGCTCATAGGTCAACAACAATGGCAGTTGTTAAAATGGTAGAAAATATATCACAATCAGTAGATAAAAAATTACATACAATTGGAGTTTTTTTAGATTTACAGAAAGCTTTTGATACCATCGATCACAGAATATTATTACATAAACTGGAAAAATATGGATTTAGGGGAAAGGTATATTCTTGGTTAGAAAATTATTTAACAGATCGTTTTCAATATGTTAATTTAAATGGAGTTGTGTCCTGCTTACAGAGAATTAATTGTGGGGTTCCGCAAGGCTCCGTTTTGGGCCCCAAGTTATTTTTGTTATATATAAACGATATTTGTAAAGTATCGGATGTTTTTAATTTCATCCTTTTCACGGATGATACAACAATTTATTGTTCTGGCCCAAATCTTATAGAGCTTGTGTCGGTGGTAGAGAGAGAATTATATAAACTAAAGAATTGGTTTGATTTGAATAAATTGTCACTAAACTTAAATAAAACGAAATTTATGGTATTCAGTAATAAAGAGATAAATAATGAGATCAGGATCACTATTAACGAAAATGAAATAGAAAGAGTAAATCATATAAAATTTCTTGGAGTAATTATTGATTGTAAAATGACATGGAAACCGCATATTTTAAACGTTCAAAAGAAAGTATCAAAAACGATTGCAATTTTGTATAAGTTGCAATATATTTTGAACAAAAATGCATTATCTCTACTTTATAGTTCACTTGTCACACCATACCTAACTTATGGTATCGAAATATGGGGAAATACATATAAAACTAGAACCAATCAAATTTTCCTATTACAAAAGAAGGTTATCAGATTAATTAATTATGCACCTTATAATTCACCAAGTAATTTACTGTTTCTTCAATCAAAAATTTTGAAGTTTTATGACTTAGTCGATTTGTACACGGCAAAGTTTATTTACCAAGTTAAACATAATAAAATTCCTAAATGCTTGCAAATATTGTTTACCCAGCGAGAAAGTAATTATAATCTCAGAGGACTATGTATATTTAATCAACCACAAGTACATTCTACATTAAGAGAACACTGTTTATCAAATAAAGGAGTTAAATTATGGAATAGTTGCTGTAATGAGTTAAAACAAGCCACGTCTCTTTTTCAGTTTAAAAATATTTACAAGAGAATAACAATGGAAAAATATTTAACTGAATGAAAATTAATTAAATAGGCTTGTCTCTGGTGTGGACAATGGTCCACTAATGTGTTAATTTTATGAACAGATGTTGTTATTAATGTGCTGCATCTATGATTTTGAAGTTATAAGGGCAGGCACAATAAGCTTTAGCTTCTGCCTGCACCTGGTCATCTATTTGTGTTTTTTTGTTTTGAATGATCTGTTTGAATGATTTGTAAATGACCAAACCGAAATAAAATAAAAATAAAAAATAAAATATTAATAAACATTTGTGTCAATATGCCAGAGTTAGCCAGAAGGCTATTTTCATCTGCAGCCCCTCGACAGATGGTAAAAGTCACCCTAAAAAGCAGAGATGGGGGACTCGAGTCAAATGACTTGACTCGAGTCAGACTCGAGTCGCAAAATTAAGGACTTGAGACTTGCTTGACTAAATTAAGAAAATGACTCGACTTGACTTTGACTTGAGATCCAATGACTCGAGACTTGACTTGACTTGAACTGTATGACTCGAGAATGACTTGATATCCATTTTTATATAAATCATCGAAATATCAATTGATGAACAAAATGAAAGCAACGGAACCATTGACGTCATTCATCAGATTCTGCGCGATTGCGTGACGCTGCACAAGCCCTGAAAAAACAAACATCGCGGTGAGCGCGGCAGCGCGCTTAATACAAAAACATCTCCCAGCATCGTTTCTTTTTGGATATAAAGACTAAAATTGACCATATTCATACAAGAAGATTTGCTGTATGCATAATAACTGGCAAGGGATATCGGACGACCATCACAAGCTCGAACAGTCGAACTTCATTCACCACGTCTAAAAGTAAGCTATGGCTTGTTTAACCTGTTTGTTAATTTGACTTTCTTTAAAACTAAATCTTTAAATCTAGAGAGAATATTGGTCAAAACAGCACGCCTCTTTATACACAATTATGTTTTCAAATGTAGCTTAATGTTTTCAATATTCAAATGATAATTAATGATGGCATATGTTTTGTATAACATTTGCCACATTTCTTTCCAATCATGCTTTAAAGCCAAATATATTGTTCTTTCCAATGACAAAAAACAACATAGAAAACATAGTCGTGTTTTATGTTTCTCTTAAAGCAGGGTTAGATGTTATCAGGGGGTTGGGGGCAAAATGTCAGCAGAATTAATATGCACCCAAAATTCAAAATGTGGTGGAAAAATTGCCCTAGTATGAGTTATTTTTATAATTAGCCTAGGCGGATTTAACCTCATATTTAAAAATATATAACTTATATAAAGGGGATGCCAGTTTGAAGAATGCCATTTGGTGGCATAGGAACCATTACTTTTTGTGAATTGTTTTAATACCTTTTAATGGTCTTCTGCAATGTTTGAGGCATATTTATTTTTTTCATGATTTAATGTTGGCCTAATTTCAGTTACATTTACATTTTAGGCTATGTAGTTTAAAATGTTATTTTTTTTTTTATTTTTTCGATTTTTATTGTAGTAATCACTCAGCTGTATGTGGAAATGCATATTTAAAAAAAAATGTTGCAAATAAAACCATAGTCCAGAACTTCTGTAGTTTTAACTTATTTAAATTATAAATTCAGTGAAATCATCAAACGTGTGTATGACTTGCCAGTGACTTGTGACCCAAGCTACGACTTGACTTGCTTGACATAAAGCAGTGACTTGACTTGACTTGACTTGCTTTTCGCGAAATTGACTTGGACTTGCTTGAGACTTGAAGGTTAAAGAATTGAGACTTGCTTGTGACTTGCACATGTGTGACTTACTCCCACCTCTGCTAAAAAGAGAATAAAATGACATATACACATAACAATAGAAAGATTACAGTACAGTTGGTAAAAAATACTATTATGTTAAAATGTACAATCGAAACACAGCAAACCAACAATCAAACAAACATCAGACAGAAACATGACACACACACACACACACAAGGCAAGAAGCCAGCAGTGGGCAGCGAGAGCAGGTCTAGAAGTAAGTTCATGTTGACAATCAATGAGCCATTTCTTTAACTGGATCTTAAATGTACTATATGTGTTTAATTTCTGATGGTTATGGGGGAGAGGTTCCACTCAGCAGCAGCTCGCGCAGAAAAAGCAGTTTGACCAAATACCAAGCGGCAACCTCCCCGTCTCTCTCTTGAAACCAACACGGAAGTGAGTTAAACTGCAATTCATTGACTGACCGCTTGGCCTGGCTGCAGAAGTGAGTCAAATCTGTATCTCCCCCATGTTAAAATTACCAACTTTACAGCAGAAAAAAACATGTTTACAGCCTGGATCTCTATGTGGCTTTGGTCTATACAGCTAATTTTGCCCTTCATAACAACTGTGAGGGGGGTGAATTATTTTATAACTCGTCCGTTTAGTTGATTAATATTTAAATTTAAGGGTGTGGCCAGTGGCCACTTGAGTGACAGATGGATTGCTGCTGTCAGTGCTAGCCGTTTGTCTGCTGTTACTAGCCGTCACTTCACCTCAGCAAATGTTAGCTGCTGAACTTGCCATCTCTGCAGTGTTTGTGATTTTTTTCGGGATTTTTTCATACAATTTAATACTTGGGTACAAAGCCCACGTCTTTGGATTCCGTCGTTATCGTTCGAGAGAACAACCAGCGCTGTATTTCAGTTGTTTTCCACAGTGAATCTGCACTAATGGATGTCTGACAATTTCGTTGCTTTTTTGGGGTTTTCAAATTTAAAACGTCAATAAATGCTCGTTCGTTCTGCTCTCCCGGAACAGATGGATTTATAATATGCTTATGTACCGTCAGATGAAATCATGCAGGCGTCGGCGCTTTCTCCGTCCATGCAATAAATGCACATGAATGAGCGCGGATTTTCTAGCGCATTTACTTGCACTTCAAAGGTAATATATCTATGGTTTAACCCATTTGAGAGGCGGCCAAAATCAGAATTTAAAATGGACTGAATAGCAGCTATAAACTCTCTACGAACTTGAGCGATGCCGCGCTGACGGACCATGAAAGAGTGACGGACATGTATGCACATAAATCACTGTCACACACAAACACTAAGTAATACACAGTCTCACTTGTAGCCATGTCTTTTAACTATTATAATATTTCGGAGGGCAAAAATAGGAACGTTTAATTGGCTTTACATCATCAGCTAACTCGATCACGTCGATTTCAGATAGCCGGGCCAGGCTCCTCAGCTCCACTCACGCCCCGCCTGTTTGCCCATTTTCTGTTATCCGGGAGTGACGCAATGCCAAGATGGCGACGGCCGGCTCCGCCCACTTTAGGCTTCAAAAATGCTCTTCAGAAACCTACGGGTGACGTCACGGACACTATGTCCATATTTTTTTACAGTCTATGCCAAATACACTTTTCCTAAAGGGAATGATGAAAGGGAAGACACTCTGCCTTCATCATTTCAATTAATCTAGAGTGATGAATTGACACTCTATGAAGTTCAACCATCATAGAGTGAAAGTTTCTCATTTCAAGCACAAGAAGACTGGAACTCAAGCAGTGTTTTCTGTGCGCGCGAGACAACACGCGAACACCAAATTCAGTTCTTTCTCTTCATTTTCAGATTGAATGTGCACACAAAATTATGTCAAAACGCCTGTTGCGGCGAGTCTCCTTGTAAACACAACCGGTTATGTGTTGTAAACAATTGTGAAAGAAAACGAATGTGTATCATTATACTGGATAAGCTAACTCTTCTTAAAGTAACAGCAGCCTAATATCAAACAACTAAAGAGAAAATCAATTTCTTAGCTTTAACCAAGACACATTGAATTAATTATATTACATTTATACAGTGAAGTCTATGCAGTGTTATTTTACATTTGATTATTCAATATTGCCTATAGACCATTTCAACGGCCTTTCGTCTGTTTAAGGAAGTGACGTATTTGGCCCTAGGACGGTTCCGGTTAGTTGTCGAGCGCATTCAAAACAATGGCGGGATGCGCTTGATGTACAGTGGGATTACGATAATTTATATAATCCTGCTATTTAGAATATCTAAATTAAAATTAGGTCCTTGTTGCTCGTTAGTTGGGTACTCCTTGTGGCCCGAAACGAACTTTTTTTTGGAAATTAAAATGTTTAAATTCCTGAAAAATGCGCCTGGATTGCATCAGTGAAGCGAGAAGGCTGAATACGCAACTAGCAATATAACGTTACAGCACACATTTCGATTTTGGTAAGTAAAACTGTTCTCTTTACCTTTATTCTCTCTCTACTCTTTACGTTAACTGTTTATGTATGCTGCAGCATAATTTAAGATAGCTCTGTTCGTTATTGTTTAGCCTAACTTACATATAAACCTAGCATTTTGACGCGTGTAATTTAGTGAAAATAGGCTAACGTTAAGCTTTTATTTCCGTCTTTTCCCCTAAATGTTTTGTGGGCTGTAATTAAGTAGGAGTTAACATTTGTTGGCTAGCTGTCTAGTTAGTTTACAACTGCAGTAAGTAACACATTACAGAATGTATACAAACAGTTACCTGAATGGTGTGCTGCAGTAGTTTACAAAAGGTAACGGTAAACATTTTTCATCACTTAAGCTTGGCTAATGTTAATTCCAACATTTACTATAGTACACAATAGTAGCATTAGTTCTTAAATATTGTGCATTAACCAGATTAAGCTAATAATTGTTTTTCTGCTTTTGTCTTCAATAGGAAAGCCATCATTTGTAATTCAAGACGTCCAAGACTACTACAGGGAGACAGGAACGACAGCCAAACCACATGTGACCATACAGTGTGTGCAAAATTATTAGGCACCTTGATTTTCTGATCATATTTTGTTTTTCAGTCACATTTTTACCAATTCAAAACCACATTAAGCTTAATAACTACTATTCATTTTGTATTTAATATATTTAAGGGATATATAATGAAATCCTCATTGGGTCAGTAGGGTCAGACAAAATCAGGTGGAGAAGAAAAGACACATGTTAACTGCAAAATAATTAAGTGGGAAACCATCAGGAACCCTTTAGTCTCCAGCGCCACCATTTTTTTCAGAACTGCAACTTACCTGGAGTCTCCAGAAGAACAAGATATCAGGATCTCAGAGACTTGGGTTCACAAGCTACATGAAGCTCACAAATACATGAAGATGATGTTTTTATAGGCTTTATGGACAGACAGATTGGGACTGACTCTTGAAGGACCAGCATCACATCCTCTTGTTCCACTGTTTGAAGAATTCATCTTCATCAGTAAGTTTTGGGAGTTATTTTTTAAAAATGAACTCCTAAAACTTAATGCCAGATTCTGGAAGATTAATTAATGTATTTTACTACACTTCAGCTTGTGATTCTTAAGTGTGGGGCATTTTTTAGTATTCTTTACCTCTCTTTTTTTTTTTTGGCTTATTTTAACTGCAAAAGAAAACGTGCCTAATAATTATGCACAACTGAATATAAGGTTTTTTTTCTTCATTTCCAGCCTTGATGAACAATTCTATATCACTTATAAATTATTAAATACAAAATAAATTGTAGTTAAGATTAATGTGGTTTGGAATTGGTAAAAATGTGTCTGGAAAAATCAGAAAATCAACGTGCAAAATCAATAATTCTGCACACATATGAACCCCCAGATGTGTTCGAGACCTTGAGGATTGATATTGACCTGCTTTTTTCAGGGACTCATAACTCCATTTCTGTTGTCAAAAAAAGTCTGTGAAATGTGTTTTATGTTGTCTCAGTTGTTGAAGCAGATTGTTCATACAAGTATTTATTTACACATTAAGAAATTTGCTGGAAATAAAAGCTGTTAAAAGTGAGAGGATGTTTCTTTTGTTTATGTATTTTTAAATATATACAGTAGTCAACATTTGAAGTGGATAAAAACCTTTCATCAAAGTTAACATTCATTTTAAACAATACCCATTTTTGTCTTAGGACAACTTTTGATTAACTTTTTTGATCCACTTTAAATGTTGACTACATAAATACACACACAGCTAGCAAATCTGTATGTGACTATACTAAATAGTATACCATATACCATAAAATAACATTTTCCCTTCAAGGAGGACCTAAAAAGTGTAATATTCTGTATTTTTTATTCTTAATTTTACAATTATTAATCTTCATGTATACATTTCTCTTAAATGACTAATACAGGTTTATGCATTAGAAAAAAAAAAGACAGCCAGCATTACATTGCTTTCACCGTCTGTTTATTTGTGACCACATGAGGGGCTCAGATAGGACATTTAAATCCTCTTGCACGCATTTGGAAACGAATGAAATGAGTACTGCCGTAACTTAAAGCAATTTTTACTTAAGTCCGTTTACTAGCGTACATTTAGCGTTGTAATATACATGCATGTTCTCTAAAGCTGCTCTGAAACGATATGTATTTTGAATAGCACTGTACAAATTAATATGAATATTTGCATAGATATGTCAGCAAATGCAAGTGAAATGCCCACTCGTAACCTCCTCATACAAACCATGATAAGTACGTTTTCGACGCTGTTTGACTTGCTTCATCTTCACCAAACACAAGACAGATGTCATCAACATTTTACGAACGAATGTTCCCAACCTTTCTGTAAGTCCAGATTCCAGACTGCGATAGACTTTAATCGCATCTCTCGTGTACACGCAAGCAGCCGCAACACCCAATCGGACTAACGTTACTCAGGCAAACGTTGTTCTGTGTAGAAAAAGTATACTTATCAAAGTCCTATTTAAAGGGTCCGGTAATTCCAATCATCGTTTATTTTCAGTTTTTGGAAATACTTTAACTGTTGCCTTTTCGCTAGACGTAAAAGTTACGCGCTTGTTTTCACAGACCTGAGATTTAAAAACGCAGCCACCGGAAATGCTTCAGGGCCAGAGATGCGCAGTAGCATTCCAACGGAATGTTATTGTTTACATCCTTGAAATGGTCTATTGCGTCTGCATAGAATAATGCCTATTGCATCTGCATAGAAACTAATAAACAAAATACATATATAAATACAACAAAACACAAATACACAAGAAATAAAGCAGTGCTTTATGTTTTCAGGTAAATTAACTGTATTAAGTATTAATAGGGGTACTTCACCTCTGGGAAGATGACATAATATAAATAGCCTGATACAGCAAAGACAACGCTGGCAGTATTGACGGCAAAATAGGCTACAGAATATTTCGTTCTGTAGGCCTATTGACAGGGGCAATATTTGAAAATCGATAATTAGGCCTATTTTTTAAATTACAATTATATATGCATTTGTCAAAACCGAGAGACTTTCAAGCATCAAAATGTAATTTAATTTATTATTTTGTAATTTATTCATATGTATTTGCGCCTTCTATTTTGTCTGAAAACTTCCAACACTCTTGCGTGTCGCGTGAAAAATGGGCGTCAGTTGCGGTTCTATTTCTAGCACGCGGTTTCGGCGCGGCTCGAGAAGTGTGTGTGTCACGCAGGCATTGTGCTCTAACACAAGCTCTAACCAGTTAACATGAGAGCCGACATAAAAACGGACACTCCACGCCACGCAGAGAGAAATGTGATGCAGTGGCAGATCCAGAGTGAGACAGAAAAACTAGTGGTTCACGCTTGCGCACATACTGCTGGTTTGGCGCGCAGTGTTCTGATTCGCTTATTTCCTATTTACTTGTTGGTGGACGCAATCCAGAATTACTGTTGGTTAAATTATAATCAGACCCTCTCTAACCCCCCCCCCCCCCCTCCTTAAAAGAAACCTCTTCGGATCTGCACGATTCACACAAGTCACCCAAACTTACGTGAAAAAAGCGGGAGGTGCCGAAAAGCGCGCTGTTTGCACCCCTGGGTAGGTGCGAAATCATATAGAGAAGGACTTAGTAAGTAGGAGAGAGCGCAAAATTTTGACAAACTAAAGTTAATATGTGGTAAAGATCCGAACGAGCTAGCTTTTCTAGCCCTTACTGCAATTCTTCCTTCTATTTCTTATCCCGACATTGGCTACGTTCAGATTGTCAGTCCAAAAAAGCACATGAAATCCGTTTCAAGCTACATCCATATGTGGTTTGAAATCCTATTCCTGTGTTTCGCATCACGTTTGAGCTTCTGCAAGAACCAATGAGGTTAATTCTCGTGTTACGCAGCATGTTTGAGCTTCTATCTGAACTACTTAAAGCTTCATAACCTTAATGTTCTTCAGCCTCACTAATGAAGAATCAGGAATAAACAACCTCTTTGTTCTTCAGTGTGTTTCATTCTGCAGTGTTCTGGATCTCCCATGTTCTCACCGTCCTTCAATAAACTCTGTCTTTGCAGATTTCAGCTCTTCCTGATGGTTTGATGCTCGTCTTCACTTGTAGCTGATGGGAATATTCCAGCATTTATTGGAGAAGTGCAGTGAGCATTAGTAAGAATGACAACCGCATTAAAGAAATCTGTCAAAATCAAGATTAAATCAGAAAGTGGGTTTGTTTTTATATACTAATACAATTCCCCTATTCATCTATTAATGGAACTTTAAACTTTTATTTTACCTCTAATTAATATGTAGCCAAAGAAATACATAAAAACATATTGTTTATTGTTTTTTACTTTAGTTTTGTGTTTAACTTTTACATGAAAAACGGTTTTCACAGATTAATGTAAAATAAATGCTCTTATGAAACTTACCTATATCTTGTAGATGTCACAATAGCTGATCGTGTCGTTTGCTCAAATCTGTTGACAATAAAATGAGCTTAATGTGTCAATTTACAGATCTGAAGACATCAGCATAATGAATGAGGTGAAAACAGGATCTATTGATGTGAAATAAAGAGGCTTTTCAGCTGCTCTGATAATAGTGATGAGCCACAGACTATCAATACTCATTCCACAAGCCATTCAGGATCAGCACATCATCTCACTTTATTATAATTATTTGCTGCTAGAAACAGATTGTTTGTGTCAGAATATCTGCAAAAAAAGCCTATATAAGTGCTCTAATATTAGATTATTTCTCAAATGATAGAGAAAAAAGCAGCAATACAAAAGACAGACACTATAATGACACCCACCTTTATCAACCATTGTAATTTGTCAATAAAAATGTAAAAGTTATATCCTAATAACTTCGTTCATAACACTTACTTCGCTAGCAGCCTACCGTTTTGTATGTGAAGAGAAATACATTTAAATATAAACATACATATAAATACATACATAATAAAAACTTCTTCTTTGAGTGTTTTAGTCAGCAGACACAAATAGCGACGAACCCGATGAAAACCATCAGGAAATGTCTCCGTAAAATGATATTTAAACTGTATAAAGAGTATTTTAGAATTACGTGAAATAGCGTTAACAGTTTACCTCAGAAGTCTCGACACTGACGGAGCGCGCGCGTGATGACGTCATCGCCGCAAGGAGAAATCAACAGCATATTATGTATAATAATTCGATATAAAAATAAAAATAGATCTCTTTTCTATATTATAGAAGATTTTAATATTTCTCTTCATATTAGTTACGTTTAAACTAAAATGTATTAGATTATCTAAATAGTGAATTCTTGGATAAATGTGGGTTCCCAGTCACACTGAAAGAGTATGCTGAGCAATATATGTTAAAGACAGCATGTTTCTAGGAGACATTGATATTCTGAAACACAGTTGTACTAATAAACTTACAATTTTAAGAATATAAGCTGGAAGCTAAATTGTGGCCCAGAGTATTTAGAAATATAAACTGGAATAAAGCTTGGTGTATTTGTGAAGCATACTGTAATAAAATAAAAGTGGTTACATTACATACAAATTGTACAAAGTATATATCCAGCTAAAATTGTGTTAGAGAGGTTTAATTTAGAAATTGATTATTTATGTATTTTTTGTTCATTAGAAAATTGAACAAATTATTTATTTGTTATCTATTGTTATCAAATTATCTATTATCCATCTGTTTTGTACAAAGATTGTTTGGGTGGATGTGGAAAATTTCATTAGAAGGAAAACAAATGTTATAATTAAATTAAATAATTTGGATATATGTATGTATTATTCCAATGAAAGTAATAATAATATCAATAATTTTACTTTTATTAACTTTTTATTATGTTGGTCAATTTTCATTTAGAAACTTTAAAATAATGGTCCAGATCACTAGTAGTTCCTGCATAGTGACTATAGGCAACACTTCAGTAATTAGTGATGCATTTTATGACCAAGTTGAGAGTAAAAAAAGACAATTGCTAACGTCTCAGACACTTTAAAGCTGTGATTAGTAATTAATTAGTAATTCTTTATAATTTGTCATAATTACCTATTAGTTCATAATGATACCAATCTCATTCAGTAATTACCTACCTAATAAGGAATTATCTTAGTCCTAAATTCGATATTACTGACTGATTAGTTAAGCTTGTTTCCATATTATTTATTAGTAGCTGAAGTGTTAATGTAGCGCTACTCATTAGTCCTACATTACTTCCTGCATAATTACTTATTAATGACGGACAATTATTATAAAGTATTACCGAAAGGGTGATACAAGACCCCACTGCGAAACTTGCCACATAAGTAAATAATCCAGAATATTATTTGAACATGATGTTTTTACCTCAAGATGACTCGCAGTAGCCGCTGTTATCGGTTGTTGTCCTGCAATAACAGAGCACTAGATGGCACGATTGAAGAATCAGCGCCAGTGTGTTAGAAAATACAACAAGGCATTTCTCGCCCTCAGATTCACCAGTACAATGATGGGTAATGAAGAGAGACCACCGTGTGTTGTGTGCCTCAAAATATGAACTTCTAACCATTATGAAGTCGAACAAGTGAAGACGCCACTTAGAGACTCTTATCACATACAGAAGGAGAAACTTGTTGATGTTGAGAAGTTGTAGTACTTTATTAATTACAATATTTTTTATAAATCCTTTAGAAATTTGCAATCAAGTTCCTGTCTGGAAGTGTCTTTTTGTGGGTGTATCTTTATTCATCAAAGAATACTGAAAAAACATGAAGCAGCACAACTGTTTGCAACATTGATAATAATCCTAAATGTTTCTTGATCATCAAATCATCATATTAGAGGGATTTCTGGAGGATCATGTGACATTGAAGAATGAGTAATGATGCTGAAAATTCAGCTTTGATCACAGGAATAAATTAAATGTAACATATTCAGATAAAAACAAATATTTGAAGTTGGAATATTTCATAATATTACCCTAATAATAATTACCCCTATAATATTAAATATATAAATGCACCCTTGTTAAGCATAAGAGATGTTCAAAAACCAAAAATCTTACATCACAAACACAAGGGCGGAAGAGGTCCTAAAAATACTTTTGGTAAATGGACTGCATTTATATAGCGCTTTCACAGACCCAATGGCCACCAAAGTGCTTTACAATATTGCCTCACATTCACCCCTTCACTCACTCATTCATACACCGACGGCGGTGTCAGCCATGCAAGGCGATCCAGCTCGTCGGGAGCAGCTGGGGTTAGGTGTCTTGCTCAAGGACACCTCGACACTTGGTCAGGTGGAACCGGGGATTGAACCACCAACCTTTCGGTTTGTAGACAATCTACATGAACCACTGAGCCACTGCCGCCCAAATATATTTTTTTCTACAAAACGGGGTCTGGCAGAAAAAGTTTGGGAACCACTGCCATAGACTATCAATACTCATGAAACAAGCAATTCAGGATCAGCAGCAGATCATCTCACTTTATTAGAAGTATTTGCTTGTAGAATAAATGCTGAAAGCCTATAAAAGTGCTCTAGTATTACTGTTATTTCTCAAATGACACAGAAATTGGAAAATAGCAGTAATATAAAGACAGACACTAATGTCACCCATCTTTATCAATCACTGTTATTTGTTCATATGAATCTAAATGTCCTAATAACTACATTCATAACAATAAAGTAATAGGGGTTATGCGGAACGCCCAACGTTCGAACCGGAAAACAGGTATAAACATTTCCGGTTTGCATTACCGTACGCATCTGCAGCGGTAGATGATCTCTGAGGTAACTTATTTTGCGCTTTTTTTAGAATACAATTCTTATTTCTGTTTTAATTAAAATGTCACGAAAGCTTAAGTATCAGAAAAAAAATTTTTATAAAAAAAATAAAATGCAGTCTTCATTTGATTGTTTTAATCGTCTGCAAGCAAATATAAAGGTTAAACTACTATGATAGCATACAAGTCTAAACTAACTTACTGATAGTTAGCTAACTCTACATCGGGTGCCATTAGCAAAAGCTACATATACTAACTTACATACCTTCATAATCATGAATAAATGAGGAGGCGTAAAAACTTAAATCCTTTATCTAACGGAGTAATCGGGGCTCTGGAAGTCCGTTTGGCAATACGATGTACATCTGAAATGGATAGAATGGGCAGCTCCTGTAAACACCGGCTATAAAAGTTCGCCATTCCTACGCTGTGTTTACCTCAGTAGCTGACAACCGGAAGTAGTTATACCCGTTTTGTAGAACCCGGAAGTATGTTGCGCATAACCCCTATTAGTTTGCTAGCATCTTACTATTTAGTTTGTAAAGAGAAACAGACAAAACTTAAAAACTTCTTTAAATGTTTTAGATAGCAAAAACACAAATAGCGGCAAATCCGAAGAAAACCATTCAGATTTTTATCTTATTATTTGATTTAAACTGTGTAAAGAGAACGGCTCACCTCAGAAGACTAGACACTGAGAAGACACGCTTCTCATTTCTTATTTGTGAATCCTCGTTTCCTTCCCTCGTGTCTCAGCTCCACCCCTGTAGGACGCGAGGGGAGGATACAAGGATATAAACTGAGGACGGAGAAATCAAAGAACATCTTTTTGTATACTGGAATATTCTTGATCACTCGAGCGTCACTTCAACGCTTCATCAGCGGCACTCAAAGGATCTGCTCTTGTATTGTTAAAGCTTGGTTATTTAATAAATGTATAAGTAATAGTAATAAAGCAAGATGCCCTGTTGAAATATGTGTGATATATGGTTTATTTAAACTGCAAAGGTAAAGCATAAATATAAACTAGAATGCATTTCCGGGGGAACTGCGAAGTGTGCTTGCTCGGGTGCGCTTCACTAATGTTAGCAGGTAGTGGATAAGGGTGCGTTGAAGTTTGCTTGATCTGAGAATTTCAACAATAGTACTTTTTTCAAGATTGTGCAAAAAGGTGAAAAGTTATGTGCATTAAGAGACATGTCTGCAATGTAGACTAGTGCCAATGGCATTGTTTATGTGGCTTGGTTGTTGGTTTTGAAATAATTGGTTATGAATATACAGCAGAGAGTGGGAGTGTTTTGGGTGATGAAATAGTAGCCTATTGAAAAGAAGTTGACAGTCTTCATTTACTGTATCCAATAAGCCAATACAAAACTCACCCAGCTGTTCTGTGGTTGAGTGTTCCCTTTGAATAGGAACAAATTTACTATCTCAAATTAAGGTCTACCGTAATTAGCGATGTTTTGATTGCTGCTGTCAAGATGGTTGTCATCACCTATACAGAAACGCTGATTTTTATAGCCTACCATCAAGTCAAGTCAAGTCAACTTTATTTATATAGCGCTTTTCACAATACAGATTGTATCAAAGCAGCTTCACAGTATTAAATAAAATAGTACATAGTACACATCAGTGTTTGTTTCTAGTGTAAAACGTCCACGTTTGGTAATGCTGATCAATAGTATTGTTGATTGATTAATTAAATTAAGTATCCCCAACTGAGCAAGCCAAAGGCAACAGTTGCAAGGAACTGAAAAACTCCATCAGGTGACCTAATGGAGAAAAAAAACCTTGGGAGAACCCGGGCTCAGTCGGGGGCCAGTTCTCCTCTGGCGTTTATGAACTAGAGACCGGATTTAACTGCAAGATTAAAAATATTATATAAATGCCTGGCTGAAGAGATGTGTCTTTAATCTAGTTTTAAACTGGGAGAGCGAGTCTGAGCAACGAACAGTATCAGGAAGGCTATTCCAGAGTTTTGGAGCTAAATGTGAAAATGCTCTCCCTCCTTTGGTGGATCTGGATATCCTAGGTATGACCAAAAGCCTCGAATTTAGTGATCTTAAAGAGCGCGATGGATTATAGGGCGATAGAAGATCCGTTAAATAGACTGGAGCTAAGCCGTTTAGGGCTTTATAAGTCAGTAGCAATACCTTGTAATTAATACGGAACTTTATAGGTAACCAATGTAGTGATGATAAAATTGGTGTTATATGGTCAAATTTTCTTGATCTAGTAAGAACTCTAGCGGCGGCATTTTGGACTAACTGTAGCTTGTTTATTGAGGATGCAGGACAACCAGCTAATAAAGCATTACAGTAATCTAGTCTCGAGGTCATGAACGCATGAACTAACTTTTCTGCATCAGAAACTAATAGCATATTACGTAGCTTAGCAATGTTTCTAAGGTGGAAAAAGGCTGTTTTTGTAACATATGAAATATGATTTTCAAAAGACAGGTTACAATCTAATATAACACCCAGGTCTTTTACTGTAGAGGATAAAGTAACAGGACACCCTACTATGTTAAAGTTGTATTGTAAGAGGTTTTGTGGGCGGTTTTTTGAACCGATAAGTATTACCTCTGTCATGTCTGGATTTAATAAAAGAAAATTGCGCGTCATCCAATCTTTTATATCTTTAACACACTCTGTCAATTTGGATAATTTAGCGTTTTCATCCGGCCGTGATGAAATATAGATTTGAGTGTCATCAGTGTCTAAAGTGCTGGAAAAGATCGAGTTAATAGTTTCTGTTGTAATATCTAGTTCTTCTAAGCTATCTGGGATGCTGAGATGATGAAACTGATTAGGAAGATTATTAATAAAGCAATCTTTAGTGGCAGAAGTGATAGGTCTAACATATTTGAAACACGGAGTCGGCTTTGCAGCCTTGCCTAAATGAAGTTTACACGAGACTAGATAATGATCTGAGATGTCATCGCTCTGCTGCAGAATTTCAACAGCATCAACATCTATTCCATGTGATAATATTAGATCTAGAGTATGATTACGACGATGAGTAGGTCCTGACAGGTGTTGTCTAACTCCAATTTTTTTTTTGGAGTTTGTGTTGGAGTCTGTGTTGTGCTGGATGCAGGTCGCTTTTTGGTGTTATCAGACTCCATGTCGTTAGCAGCAGTGCCGTCGCATAGACTGTATATAAAAAGGAGAGAGGCTCGGGAGCGCGCATGCACCTCACATCCGGTCGATTTCGCAGAAAATCCGACCCGGAGACTTCACATAAAAATAGGAATACTGGCCTTCAGAGGTAATAGCAAAACACGAAAAGTGGATCATTGTAATGTGTGATTACAACCCCTTCACAGACAGGCAATAAAAAAAGGATTCATTTTATAAAAAAAGTTACATACAGCACCTTTAAAAGTACAAGTGTTTTTTAAAACTTTTTTTACTAACTGTTCTTGCTCAGGAAGCTGAAGAAGAGGCTGATTGAGATGCTTTATTATCTTGTTAGTCAATAAAGAGAGAGATCTGTCTTATTTGTTTCCAGTTTTACTTTCTTTATTTTTGTATTTGCTGCACCAAGTATTAAACTTTTATTGTCCATTTTTATTGTCTGCTCCTTGCATCAAGAAAAAAAATAGCTGATTCTAATGTTTTCCTGTTGTTAGTTTGATTGCTTCTATTGCTCTCCTCATTTGTATGTCGCTTTAGATAAAAGTGTCTGCTATATGATCAGATGTAAATGTATTGTATTTAACAGATTTTATAAGGAAGCAGATTGATGTCAGTAAAATACAAGTGATATGAGGAGTTATATAAAGTAAAAGACTCGCTCTGAAAATAAACTCTTATTGCATTTAGGTAAGAAACGGGATCATGTTATGTGAGTCTAAAAGTAAACTGAACAAGGTTCCTAACCTGTGTGTCAAGGTAGGGGATTGTGTAATATCAAACAGAAATAGTGTTAATTATCTTGGCTGTGTCCTTGACAGTGATTTAAGTGGTGCAAGTATGGCTATGAAAACTTTAGGTAAGGCTAATGCTAGAACAAAACTTCATGCTAGATATGTTAGTTTTCTGGGTAAACAAAATGTAAAACTACTTGCATCATGTTTAGTGCAATGTCATTTTGAGTAAGCATGCATTTATTGGATGTCTGATCTGTTTTGTGTATGGTTGGATAAGTTACAGAAATCTGAATAAATTGATACGATTTTGGGTTTGAGTAGTTTTTCACATGTTGATGATCCCATTTTAGGGGTTCATTGATTTCCCATTGATTTATTTTATTTCTTTCCCCAGCCAAAACATTAATACAATTTCTTACTGATGCCAAACTTTTGAACGGTAGTGATTAATGATTTATATTTCTGTTCTTTGTAACTTTCTATTAATCAAAGAATCCTGAAAAAAAAATTGAGCATCAAATCATCATATTAGAGTGATTTCTGAAGGATCGTGTGACACTGAAGACTGGAGTAATGATGCTAAAATTCAGCTTTGGTCTCAGGAACAAATTATACTTTACTATATATTTATGAAGGTAAAACAGTAGCAAAACTCGAGAGCATGTAAATGTGAATTTGAGAACTTCTACAATAAATATTCGTACTTGTACATGAACATTTACACTCACAGCTCCAATGTGAAAACCTGTAAAATAAAAATCTGAAGTTGAATGTTGAAATTTGCACTCGCAAACAATAGTCACAAACCTGTATTCTGAATCTGAAGCTGCAGACAAGTAGACACAAATGTGTAAAATGCCATTCACAGAAATACAACGACAGACACAAACTTGTAATATATATTTTGCATTTAATCTTACGTTCACATTCGCGGTACTTCCTCAATTAAGCACTTGCAGCTTCTCAAATCTGTCACTGCAATTTCAAATTTCGCGCCTTGACTTTTGCTACTATTTTCGCGATATATCAGGTGCAAAACTAACTTGTGCACTTGAAACTGAGAGGCGGTGAGAGGGAAGGGGGTGCGGGAGGAGGGGGGTCAAAGGAGCCGTTTTATTGGTTGGCACCTAGCCAATGAAATGGGAGTTCGATGATGTCACGAAACCCGCGTGCACTGAAACACTAACATGGCTTAATGCATTAGACTGATATTAAAATAAATAAACGAAATTATCAAACTCAGTAGACACAATGCTAATGCATACTACAGAAAAGCAGATGAGCACAGAATATGACGTAAAACATATGACGTATGCCATATATATATATATGCCCTATATATATATGGTATATATACCATAGACTGTAAAAGACACACACACACACACACACACACACACACACACACACACACACACACACACGTACGTATATATATATATATATATATATATAATTTATTTATGTTTTGTTTGTTTTTGTGTGTCTAACAGTTAGGCTAGGGTGAATATTTAAAACATTTACATTTTTCCAAAGCGACTTACATAGCATATTAAGGTATACATTTTACATTCTTATCAGATAATTTAGGTGCATTTTCATATTGCAATGGAATTGGAATGGAATATATATATATATATATATATATAAATATGAAGAGTTCAGATGCAAAAGCCTCTAAATGCCATTTGAAATTTTCTTATAGAATGATCATTTTTATCAAGCTCGTATATTTAAGTTCAGTAATTTCACTTAAATGATAATTAATAGGTAATCTTCACTGCCATTTAGTCTTCACTGCTTCACTTCAGTGAAATTATTGAATTTAAATATACGAGCATCTGAACTCTTCATATATATATATATATATATATATATATATATATATATATATATATATATAAGCAAATGTGTGTTCAGTGCAAATAAACTTGCTGCCTAGTGTTTTATTAATAAAGTAACAAATTATGTGTTTTTTTATTGTTTTTAATTTTTATTTTATAACTGTTGGTCCATTAAGCCTCATTAAGTGTTTTCTTGGGTTCCAGGAAAACGTACAATTAAACGCGTTGCGTTCATATTCTGTGCTCAATTTTTTTCTGTATAGGCTTTATGGTGTTTCCTGAGTTTGGTCTTTTAATACCACTGTCTCAATTAAACGCGTTGCGTTCATATTCTGTAAAACTATTCCAGTAAAACTAATGATATTTCATAAAAATATTTTCCAAGCGTTTTAAAAAATAGCTGATACATATGCATACAAATGTTTGCATTGTGGCTGGCGTTGTTAATTGGTGAGGCATCGACCAATAAAATGACTTCATTCCGACCCCAGCCCCGCCCCCGACTCTGCTCTCTCAAGTCTGCATTTACAAGTGCACGAGTGAGTTTTGCTACAGGCATATCGCAAAAAGAGTAGCAAAAGTCAAAGCGCTAGGATTTGAAGCTGTACTGCCAGATATGAGAGGTTGTGAGTGCCGACTTGTGGTTGTACAACGAAACTGAACTAAAGCACAAAGATAAATGTGTAGTACACAATTGTGCCTGTCATTTTGTTTATGTAAATGACACTTTACACATTTGTAACTATTAATCTGCAACTTCGAATTCAAAACACAGGTGTTCTGAGTATTGTCTGTGTGTGCAAATCGATAGATGCAGCTTTTCACATCAGAGCTGCAAGTATAAATTTCAACTTACAAATACAAATATTAATTTTACAAGTTCTCACATTCAAATTAGCAAGCTCTCGAGTTTTGCTACTATTTTACCTTCATATATATTCACATATAATTCTTTTATTTTTTTTAAATTGTAACATTTCACAACATTACTTTTTTTTTTTTTAAATTTAGCCTTGGCGAGCAGAAGAGACTTTTAAAAACATGCCTGAAAAGTTGAATAAGGCCACTGGGAATGGCATCAAATACTACAGCAAACTCTTTAGTAGTTGCAGGGATCTTATAATGATTGAGGAAATCACAGTAAAGAGATGTTCATTGTTCTTAAATAACTGACCAAAATTATACCGTTATTGTACCAGTTTCTGTAAAATAAAGATTTATTTTTAAACGTAATATATTGTTTGGTTCCAAATTACAGAGTTGAGTGGAGAAAAGTTATGCTTAAAAATGAGTTTTTGATAATCTATCATTTATTTCGTCTCGCGGTGATGACGTCACCACTTTCGCGGTCGCGCGTCTCCTGAGTCTTTTGAGGTAAACAGTTCACACGTTAAATCTCGTAACTGCACTATAAAGTTTACTCAACATATTACGGGGTCTTTTCAGAATGGTTTTCATCGTGGGTCTTTCTTTTCCCATACAAAACGGTAAGATGTTAGCGAACTACTTTGTTGTGAAGTTATTAGGGAATCGGATTCATGTGGACAAATTACAAGGGTTGATAATGTCATCAGCGGCTGTCTTTATATTTACATTTATATTACTGTTGTAATATTTTACTGTATCATTCTTGTATTCTCTATATTCTTGTTGAATGAGTATTGATAGTCTATGGCTCATCACTATTATCAGAGCAGCTGAAAAGCCTCTTTATTTCATGTCAATAGATCCTGTTTTCTCCTCATTCATTATGCTGATGTCTTCAGATCTGTAAATTGACACATTAAGCTAATTTTATTGTCAACAGATTTGAGCAAACGACACGATCAGCTATTGTGACATCTGCAAGATATAGGTAAGTATTATAATGGCTTTTATTTCACTAATCTGTGTTGAACCATGTTTCATATGCAACTCAATAAACAAAAAAAAGTTGAGTTAACTTTTTTGGTGCGCCATTTGTTTCCTGCAAATCTGTAAATATATTTTTATTTTTTAATCTTTTTTTTTTTATTCTTAATTTTTTATAATGTGACCATAAATACTTGTGGGTGGGTGGACTATTTTTTTTTTTTACTCAGTAAGTGATTTCTTCTTGATTTTGTCTTCTTCTTCTTCTTCTTCTTTCGTTTTTTGGCGCATTGCATTCTCAGTGCATACCGCCACCTACCTTTGCTGTTATGCACAGGGCCGGTTCTAGACATTTGGAGGCCCTAGGCAAAATTCATGTTGGAGGCCCCCCACCCCCAATAAAAAACACTTGAAACAAATATGATTCCTAACTTTTTTATTTATACAACATTTCATTTTAAATTTAGTATATTTTTACTTACACAGTACATAAGTTTGGACAAATTACTATTTTTAATGTTTTTGAAAGAAGTCTCTTATGCTCATCAAGCCTGGATTTTATTTGATCAAAAATACAGAAAAATAATATAGTGAAATATTATTACAATTTAAAATAATGGTTTTCTATTTTACTATACTTTAAAATATATTTCTGTGATGCAAAGCTGAATTTAGTGTCACGTGATCCTTCAGAAAACTTTATAATATTCTGATTTATTATCAAATGTTAGAAATGGTGCTTAATATTTATTTTATAACATGTGATACTTTTTTTCAGGATTTTTTGATTATTAAAAAGTTGTTTTAAAAAAGTCTTCACTATCACTTTTATATATTTAACACATCCTCGCTGAATATTCCTGTTTTTTTTTTTTCTGTATTTTTGATCAAATAAATGCAGGCTTGTAGAGCATAATAAGAAACTTCTTTCAAAAACAATAAAAATAGTAATGGGTCCAGACTTTTTACTGGTAGCCTACTACATCAAACTTTATCTAAAGTAATCTCTTTTTTGTTTAATGAAGATGTTATTGTTCTTGTTGTTATTTTGCTGGTGTATTCAGTTTATTCACAGTTCCAGAATACCACTTCAGTAGATGAACATAAACGTGCTTTTATAATTGTTTTCATAGCTGCGTTATGGGCAGATATTGCATTGCTACCTTAAATATGCTATACACAAATCAAGTGGAAGAGAAAGATACGATCGCTACTGAGCAGGGAAAAAAATCTAAACTAATATTCGTATAGGCTATGATGTCAGGGTATTATCTAATCATCAGCAGAATATAGAAGATAGACCCATAGATATGAGATCCTTTATTTGAAACATTTAAAAATGTTGCAGTGTGTTGGTTTTTTAACTTTGAATACAAACGTCTTATCTTTTACTTTTGTAGCTTTTTTACTAGTCAGCTCCCAACGCGATGTTATTCATTGTACGCGCAAATTCAAAGCGTCGCGTCTGGGCACGTTAATGACGCTCGCACTCTTTTAAACTCGTAGACTAACAAAGCGGTGAATGATTTTTCCAGAAATGACGCTGATCTACAGTAGCCCACACGTTTATATTTAAAATACATTGCAATCACTCCAAAATCGATGACCTGCATTACGAGCTGTGCTTCTTTGCGTGCCTATGTAGACTTTTGTACAGTCATGGGCTGGCGTTAATGTGACGTAATGTAACAGTCTATGGTTAAGATAAACATCGTCACTATTTTTAGTTAATTAATAAATTTTGAAATAAATTGTAGATAGGACATTTGTACATTTATTTATTTATTTTTTATTTTTTATTTTTTTGTCCCTCTGTCTGGGCCCCATCCCGCCAATCGGGCCCTAGGCACGTGCCTAGTTTGCCTTTGCGTTAATCCGGCTCTGGTTATGCAGTCATGATTTCTTATAATCAGTTTTTCCTTTTTTCTTTTTTCATTCTCACTTGCCTCTTCCTCACAAATCAATCCTTATATATAATTATTTGATGCTCCATCTCATTCCAATTCCCATATCCGATCTGGCGCTGCGTGTTCAGCTCCTCCAGACCGGCCTATGAAATCTGGAATAGACCAAAGCATCCTTATATTAAATCCTTTCACTTAAACCTGTAGTATATATGTATTCTATTAACATTCTGTATCCTACTCTATCTCTATTAAAATCATAACCTAATAAATATGTCAAATCCTTATTAACCTTCCCTCTTTCGTTTAAATATGATATCAACTCCTTCCTTTCCTCATCAAACCTTTTACAATCGTATATCACATGCTCTACTGTTTCTTTCTCCCCACAATTCTCACATAAACCAGTCTCATGAACTCCAATTATAAAGAGCGATGCGTTCAGTCTTGAGTGTCCAAGTCTCATCCTAGTCATTATAACCTCTTCTTTCCTATTTCTACCATTTATACATTTCTTACCTACCATTTTTTTAATATTATATAAATGCCGCCCCTTATTATCTGTATTCCAGTTTTCCTGCCACTCTTTAATAATATTTTCCTTAATAATATATTTGATTTCGCCTTTACTTAATGGAACATTAAAATCTATTTCTTCCCTTTTTAAAGCATTTTTTGCTAATTCATCAGCAGATTCATTACCAGCTATTCCTGCATGTGCTGGCACCCAGCAGAATCCAACTTCTATTCCTATCCTTTGTATTCTCCATAATAATGAAAATATTTCACACATCAAATCTTCTCTAGCAGTACAATAAGTAAACAGTGATGTTAAGACAGAAGCAGAGTCAGAGCATATGACTACTCTGTCCGGTTTTACCTCCTCTACCCATGTTAATCCTATTATAATAGCAACCATTTCAACAGTATAAATTGACAATTTAGATGTTAATCGTTTAATTATTGATATTTTAAACTCTGGAATATACACTCCTATTCCTGTAATCCCTGATCTTGGTTCTTTAGATCCATCAGTATAGATGTGCATACTTGCATAGAATCTTTCCTGTATGTATTTATTAACTTGGTACTTAATCATACCCATTTCCTCCCATTCCCGTTTCTTATCTAATATTCCTAAATCAATTTTAACCTCAGAAATAATCCATTTTGGAACCTCTCCCCATACAGGTGACACACTACATTCCAAATTAGCAATCTGATATTTCTCTGCTAACTGATTTATCTTCCATCCATATCCTCTCTCGTTACTTAAATATTCCCAACAATTATTTAAAACATCTTTAGCTATACTTTCTCCGGTGTAACTCTTTAAGGATGTCCAAAATACCAAAGACAATTGAACTCTCCGTAATTTCATTGGCATCTCATTCGCTTCTACTAATAATGCATTGACTGGTGTTGTTTTAACTGCTCCTAAGCATATTCTGATAGCTCTATATTGAATTCTATCTAGCTTTTTTAACAATGATTCTGATGCTGACCCATAAATCATGCATCCATAATCAAGTGTCGATCTTATCAAGGCTTGATAAATTGTTATCATTGAGTCTCTTTCTGCTCCCCATTCTTTCCCAGCTATTGCCCTCATCACATTTAAAACCCTCCTGCATTTTTTATCTAATTCCTCAATATGTTTATTCCAGGTATATCTCCCATCTAACCAAATTCCTAAATATTTAAAACTTTTAACTTGTTCTAAAGGCTTTCCATATAATAATAATTTAATATCCTTAAAATCTTCCTTTTTCCTACTGAATATCATATAACTTGATTTACTAGTTGACATTTTAAAACTCCATTCTATACTCCATTCTTCCACCTTTTTAATAGCTGTTTGCATACCTGAAATCACTTGCTTTTTATTTCGCCCTCTCTTCCAAATAGCCCCGTCATCAGCATATAATGCACATCCCACACCAAATCCTACATTGTCAAAGATATCATTTATCATAATATTAAAAAGAATTGGACTTATAACACTCCCTTGAGGAATACCATTTTCTGCCTTATAAATTAATGACTGACACATTCCCACTTGAACTACAAATGTTCTTTCAAACAAAAATTGAGATAACCAATTATACATATTTCCATCTATTCCTATCCTTGATGCTTTGATTAATAGCCCTTCTCTCCATACCGTGTCATACGCTTTTTCTATATCAAAATACACTACTGCCATGATTTCTTTCATAGCTATTGTCTTCTCTACTTCATTACTAACCTTGATTAACGCATCCATAGTTGATCTTTTACCTCTAAATCCACATTGATACTTACTAAATTTACCCTTTTTCTCTAGTGTTAACCTCTGAACTATAATCTTTTCCATTAATTTACATAAATTTGAAGTCAGAGCAATTGGTCGATATCTTGATTTTGTCAGATCTGCTCCTCCTCCTTAAGTGAAGCTCCTCCTCATTCAGTGAAGCTCCTCCTCCTTCAGTGAAGCCCCTCCTCCTTCAGTGAAGCTCCTCCCACTGCAATTCACCAATAAATGCTGGAATATTCCCATCAGCTACAAGTGAAGACGAGCATCAAACCATCAGGAAGAGCTGAAATCTGCGAAGACAGAGTTTATTGAAGGACAGTGAGAACATGAGAGATCCAGAACACTGCAGAATGAAACACACTGAAGAACAAAGAGGTTGGTGTTTATTCCTGATTCTTCATTAGTGAGGCTGAAGAACATTAAGGTTATGAAGCAGTTCATCAGATTTAGATCTGTTATAGTAGGACAAATAGTTGAAATATAATTAAAGCAGCAAATAATATGAACCGGGTGCAATTATTATTATTTTTTAACAAGAATGTTTGTTATCTGTAAGTCAATATTAGTATTATCTGAGTATTTCTTTCTGTTTATTTTACATCTGGTTCACAATTACTGCAACCATGTTACCAAAATTATGGATATGTCTTAATACAGTTTTTGCACATTCCAAAATATTATTATCATCTTGCTAAAACACCAACATTTAAAAAGAATGATCAAATAAATAGACTTTGCTACACGTGGTTTAGTTTGTGTAAAAACAGGGAGTGTTAAAATTATAGCATTATTGCATGTTTTTAAAATGTTAATATTTTAGGTAGTTGCATAATTTATCAAATATTTAATAGTTCTCACTACAAAAATGTGATTTACTCAGAGCCCCTAAAGGGACATGGTGATGGAAAAACTATATTTCATTGTTTTTGCGTTCTTTAGGGTTGCAAATGAACAAAGACGTTTGCTTTCCTGCTCCAACCCCCTCTTTCTTACCACAAGGGCCATTAGTGACCCGTAAAGAAGTGCTGATAGTGATAAAGGTCTGTCGGCCAAGATGTGTGTGTACATCTGAGGTTTGCTAAATGTCACACCTTCAGTACGATGTGGGAAAGCTGTAATCTGCTGATTGGTCAGTTTAAATGTCTCACATTTGGTTTCAATCACATGTTCAAAAGGATTAAAGAAGATTGTGAGGCTTTGTCTACAGCTGGGGCCTGTTCTTCGTACGTTGTTTAAAACATCCGAGATCAAATGAGACATCCAAGATGATATCATCGTGCTAATCATGATCTGGCTAATTAGGTTCTTCGAACACACTTGTCGGATATGATTAGTATCGCTGGATTTTTGCTGCATTAAATTAAGGCCGTATAGTCATTTCAATGGTTAAATCTTGAGACTTTTCACACTTTTTAGACACTGAAATCTTCCCTTTAGTTAGCCAAAGCTCATTTCATTGTGTGCCCTTGTCCTGGCTAGCTGCATTGTAACTGGTTTGGGTCAGGGAATGGGGTCACATGTCATAATCACCTATGAAGAAATGCAGTTCTGTTAGGATCAGCATAAGTGTGTGTAATACAGTGAGCTTGATATTTAATTGTGGAACTTTCCTTACCACTTTCAAATAATATGCATAAATGTGAATCTCTGAAAATTCTTAAGTCATGCACAGATCCTGGCCATTTTGCTTTCACTTTTGTGATATGGAAGATTTTAGTCAACTGCCTTTTTTTTTGTTTGATATAATATTATTAATCTGGAATATTAAGAATCACAATAGTAACTGGGCTGCACATTTACATTGTGAACCCCCTTTCTGTTCACATAATCCCCTTCATTGAGGCCTTGATGGCAGTCTATGGTCTATGGTACCAATCACGTTAGTGAAGCCTGAGTGACATATCTATTGTTAGGGGTTAACAGTTTAGGACCCAAGGACCAGATGTTTGAAAGAAGACCCGGAGTCAGAATTATAAAAAATAGAAGAAAAGTTTTACTGAAGATAGTTTGCAGTTTCATCAGCAGAAGTTCAGCTTCAAGACTCACACCGGAGTTCGTAGGCCGCCCCCCTTACAGTTACAAAGATCACAGCAGTTATACCATTTCCAAGGTCTAAGCTACGTCATTGAATGATTCTGATTGGCTAAGAAATTGATAAACATAGTAATTTTCCACACATATACAGATAGACAGAAGCATATCTCCATAGATTATGCCGCTGACACTCAGACCCTGAAGTCAGGCACGTCGTGACCTTCCAGGTCGCAGATTTGGGTTGCTGGGTGCCAGCATGTCTCGAACAACAACTCAGTCCATTTCCAACAATGCCAGTGGTTCCTTAACCTGTAAGCAAGAAGACTAACACACACACACCGACACACATCTTTTCCAAGGCTGGATTTGGCCAGGCTCTAACTATAAACAGGAGTCTCGTCTCAAAACATTAAGATAACAAGTTCTTTCTCTCAGGATAGGACACTTTAGTCTAAATGGAAAATATAGGCTTTAACTGACAAATGGTCCCTTAAACTATAGACTTCAATGACCCCTATATGTTTTAACACGTTGAAGACCTTTCTAAAAACACAAAACATGGCCCTATTTCATTTTTGGAAGCTGGGATAAATAGGCAAGCAATGTTACTGCATTCAGATATCAAATACAGACATTAAAGAATACATGAAAAGAACATTTCAGTAATCACACTGGTAACTTCTATAACAAAGTAAAATCTCCAGAGAAGTTATTCAACTCATGTGATATTTAGAAGGAAAAGTATCGATTAATACCTTGATTATAATCACTCATTACATATACATTGAAGCAGCAGTGGATTCCAATCCACTCCCTTCAGTCCCCCGTTTTAGACCAATGTGGGGTCCTAAACACCACATCTGGTCTTTCCAAAAGGCTGCTTCAAAATGTTTGGTTTCTGACCCATGCTCCTCTATCAGGTGAAATTTTTATAAAACAGACAATATCTTTTTCCTTTAACATGAACATAATATCCCACATAGCACATAGTATTATTGATCTCCAGAACCTTTAGGACATAGCTGTCTTTACATGTCTTACACAGCTGTTATTCATCTTGGCGAATTTGGTATTATCATCAACTTAACTCATACAAAACAAGTACATATTTATTCTCTGGAAGCCGGGCTAAATAAGCAAGCACTGTTGCTGTATTCCTGGCATGGGCTAGACCTGCAGTCACTACTCAGATCCTAAATACAGACATGGTCTATAATCATAAATACCTGGACAAATGCACTAGTTTTTATAAAACTGTGATTTCCAATTCATTTTACCTTAAACTAAGAAAGATAGTTAATCCATTATTTTCACTACCCCCATTATAGACCCTTTAGGTTCAAAACACAATGATTGTCAAACCAAAATAAATAAACAACAAAAAATCTAAAATTATAATAATAATAATAATAATAATTAAGACCCAAAATAATATCCATAATATAAATCCATAACCCATAATCAAAGTACCTTAACCCCCTGAGGTCGGCTATCGCGCCGGCGCGATAGGCTCGTTTTTTTCCGTATGAGTGCAAAAAAATAATAAAATAAAAATATTAATTTTTATCTTATATGCTTGTGTTATACATCAATCTATCCTGTTAAGTGTGTACTATTTTTGTGTACACTCACAATAAAAACAAAGTGTTGTGCTTTTCGCCAAATAAAGAAAAATAAACACAAAGCGAGTTCTGCCTTCTCTCTTTCCGTGTAGTCCATTCTGAAACGCGTCCGAAAATGAATCATAACTCAGCGAATACTTCTCACACAGGCACGTGAGATATGTCCTTATGAAGCTTGAAATCTCCTCTTTTAAATGAAGTAATTTATATAAAAAACAAATGTTTTCAACTCATGTAATCCGTTTGAAAGCAAGGAGAGGTACCGTTTTTCCTTCTGCCTCATTAACTCTATAATGTGCTGCGGCCGCCCCGCCCCCGGCGCGATTCACATGTAAATAGTTAGGTGATCTAGTATGCATCGCATACGCCCCTCGATCAATGCCATAAAAACACAGTTTCTTCATTAGACAGAGTTCATCGCGTTTTAAATATGACACGCTTCTCCGGTAATAAAGACGCCCTTCAGATGATTCTGGACAGCGAGGAAGAATGCACCTTTTCCTCAGAGGAAGATTGTAGCTCAGACGACGAACGGCAGCATTTTGAAGAGCGAATTCCGCCGAGAACACAATTTCGGAGTAAGTTTACCTTAGTCTTTTGTCTTTTATTTTTTTCGTGTTCGCATGTATGAGGAAAAAACAATACGAGACAGTTCTCCATTATGGACGCGAGCGCTCTAAAAAAAGCACTAAAAGACTTTCAAACTTTCACAGAGACCTCAAAACAGAAAGTACAAATCCTTTCTTTAAAACGAATTTCGTTTTGTATCAATTGTATCTTACTTTTAATATTTTTTTCATTAACAAATGTGAGCCGATCCAAACAAACCTGTGAAACGCCCACATCAGCTGGATAACACACACCGCGAGTTCACTTTCAGACTTATGTACATTACGATGCTGTGAGGAATAATACTATCTTGATAATAATCCTGCAAAAAATTACCTCAGAAGTTCTGGAAGTATCATTTCGAGGAGCAAACGGATCCCGCTGAGGAATTAGGTCAGGTCTGTTTGCTTTGTTCTAATCGGAATGAATGAACGCACAGATGCGTGCTGTTGTGGAGCTACTACAGCTGGCAAAAATACTGTTTTAATATGAATCGCGAATACAAAGAAAGATTACACTGGAAACATTGTTACAATTTTAAATGTTGTTGTAATTGTATAACCTTATACAATATAAAAATTGTATATATATATATATATATACAGTATATAAAAATTATATAATTTTTTTTTTTTTAAAAACAAAATCTTAAAAGGTCATTATAAGCCTTCTCTTTAAATAATTTTATTAAGCTTTATTAGTGACACATTTGGGAAGAGAATATATTCCAAATCTGAAAATACAGTATGAGAACAATTAACTGCACAATTACTAGAAATGTTTACCTTGGATATTGTACAATTTGCAAGCAAAATTTGTGGAAAAAACAACAAACCAGTTATATATTGTCCTTGCATTCTTGTGGCTCAGTCACACACCTGAATGAAAGGCTCATTACGTATGCAGCCTCATTATGCGGGCCCCACACTCTGCAGGTGTGAATCACGCCCATCCGCATATTGCCTTTCCAAACAAAAAGTGTTTTACAAGATTTAAATCAATGTATTGTGTTATGTAAATGATTAGGCAGGATGATTTTCACATAATTTTGAAGAAAAAATTCTAGGCAACGAAATCCATTCGTCAAAAGTCTTATTTACATATATTTAGAATGTGTTTTATGGCCTTATTTCAGAAACTTTAGTTTTTTGTTTTTTAAAAAACCATGCATAAACATAATTCTCTCAAAAATACAAACATGTACATGCAAGTTGTTCATATATTATGGTAGCCCTGTTTGTGCTAAATAGAGTGAATTTACACCTTTGCCATTAATATGTTTATAAGCAACTGAAAAAAGCACAAATGTCAGGGCATGTCAGAACATCTCAAGGACCCCAAAAACCCCTCAGACCCCAGAGGGTTAAGTCTCTACTGAAGTAATCCTTCAGTTTACAGTCCCATAGCATGTATCATTTTAATTGTATAACATCTTGTACCTTTCGAAATTAGAAATAAAATAAAACAAATTCAGGTCATCATTTCAATCATTATTTTACCACTGAAATATAGAATTGTTTCCATGTTACTTAATAAAATTTTTGTTTATCCTTTATCTTTCTATCATGTTGATTCCTGTTAATCATACTCAATGCCTACTTTTTATCTGAAACTCACTTTCTTCTCACATCATTTCAACTTAATTTGACTTAACAGTCGTTCATAAATAGTTCCATACATTTTATCAGAAATTGTATTTTCATAACATGCATTTTTCTACTACTTTCCTATTTCCCTACATGCCTCTTCTAACCAGTACATAACAACCTTTTTGTTCTTCACTTCCCTCTTCCACCGAGTCTTTCACCGATGTCAGCCTAGTGACACTTTAAATTCCCTCTTTAGGGAAATAATGGTATTTTATTAATTCTTCAATACCCTTGTTTTCATAACATTAATTTTAACTTATTTTTTCATTACAACTACTTCTCACAGTATTCCTCTATTAAATGGTTAGTCTGAAAATCCCCAAAAATATTATCATTATTGTCTAAGTCTCACTTATCTTTACTGTTTTTCACAAACTAAAATATTATGTTACTTGAATCTCAACCCTTAAGACAGCCATATAGCTGCTTTCTCCTTCAACCTTTTATTACATACATTGTAGTTCACTTAGACATCTAATGTCATACATCCATTTAATGGATTTAGAAATGAAACTTTATTAGAAGTTATATCCACTCCTCCTTTGTTCGCCCACCGGCCTTTCATAAAAATGAGGGCGCTCTCTCTGGATAATTTGGATAGTGACTTAGCCAATGTGTCACTTTGTCTCTTTGCCATCAGTCTATTATTTTTATGTTTACCATTATGATCCTAGTTGTCTATTAAAATTTAGACCCTCAGTTTAATTTAGAGTTTTTACCCAATAATGGATGACAACTTCACAATTCCAATTTACATAAATACTAATCCAGAGAGTAATTCAGATCAGAACATTCAGAAGATTCAGAACATCATAAATGACAAAATCATAATTACCAGTAACAGACAGAGCTGGAAAACCAATCCAATTAAAGCTCGTCCAATGTTCTGTATCGTCTTTTCATCAGATTGACTCAGAATTATCAGCTTCTTTAAAGTTTGTCGTTTCACTTAACCCATCTGTAATGGTAAAACACTCATTCCAGAGGTTAACCCTCTGGAGTCTGAGCGGTTTTCTGGGCCCTTGAGATGTTCTGACATGCCCTGACATTTGTGCTTTTTTCAGTTGCTTATAAACATATTAATGGCAAAGGTGTAAATTCACTCTATAAAGCACAAACAGGGCTACCATAATATGTGAGCCACGTGTATGTACATGTTTTAATTTTTGAGAGAATAATGTTTATGCGTGGATATTGAAAAAACTAAAAACTAAAATTTCTGAAATAAGGCCACAAAACACATAGTAAATATGTGTCAATAAGACTTTTGACCAATGGATGTCGTCGCCTATAGTTTTTTCTTCAAAATTATGTGAAAATAGTCTTGCTTTATCGTTCAAATAAAACCATACATTGATTTAAATTGATGTAAAACAGGTTTTGCTTGGAAAGCCAATATGCGAGGAGGCGTGAACGAGGAGTGGTTTTCACCTGAATTACCACCCACTCTGCATAATGACTCTGTATAATGATGAGCCATTCACACAGGTGTGAAACTGGCTGAGCCACAATGCTTGGACAAAAGATATTTAGAAGAAGACTTATATTGACCATTTAAGATTTTGCTTACATCTATCTTGTACATATGTTGAGCTATTTTATTAAAAAGGTAATAAAAAACAATAATTACAATTTCAACAATATTTCAAGTGTACTCTTTCTTTGTAAAAAAAGAGAAAGATTATAGGCCTACATTTTATCTATGTATTCATTACTTTGAATATAGCCAACAAACATCTTAGTTGATGACTTTATTTTTGACAAAAATATTAGGCTATTTTATATATAGAAATTGCTAAACAAAAGCTTATTTGACGAGCCAGTATATTCTACAGTAAAAACTGTACCCAAATCTACTAAACAAAATGTTGTCTTTCATATTTCGCCTGACTGTAAAGTTGTTTTCATGAAATATTAGGGCATATAAATGTTAATTTGCAGTTTACGTTGCTTATACAAATAGCCAACATTTTATTTCAACATATTTCAGTCGATTTTTACTCATCTCAGTATAGCAATACAGTTTGCTAAAACATCATTATTCGTTGATGATAGGCTTATTTACTTTAAATCCAGGAAAGTTGTTAATGAAAAAATTATTAAAATTAAGATACAATTGATACAAAACGAAATTCGTTTTAAAGAAAGGATTTGTACTTTTTGTTTTGAGGTCTCTGTGAAAGTTTGAAAGTCTTTTAGTGTTTTTTTTTAGAGCTCGCGTCCATAATGGAGAAAAAACAGAGCGCATGCCGTTCATTCGTCAATAAACAGAAACCCGAGAAGGAAAAACTTACTAGTATTCCTCAGCTCGTATTCCTCGTATTCCTCATTATTCCTCACAGCGCTGCAAGACGGTGTAAGCAAGTAATGTTCTGAATAAACTTGTGTTTTGGTTTTCTCGAGCTGATGGGGGCGTTCACAGGATTGCGCGGATTACCTCAGCCATTTGCGTTTGAATAGCGCGCGCTCTCCGTGGGCGGAGTCACATTACATTTGAATTAGCTCTAATTAGGTCGACTGGAATCGCTCTCTTTTAATACAGATTTCACAAGATGAGAATGTTTGTTTTTTATATAAATTACGTCATTTAAAAGAAGAGATTTCAAGCTGCATAAAGACATATATCACGTGTATGTGTGAGAAGTATTCACTGAGTTATGGTTCATTTTCGGACGCGTTTCAGAATGGACTACACGGACAGAGAGAAGGCAGAACTCGCTTCGTGTTTATTTTTCTTTATTTGTCGAAAAGCACAACACTATGTTTTTATTGTGAGTATACACAAAAATAATACACATTTAACAGAATCGATTGATGTATAGAACTCCTATGGAAAATCAAAGTCAACAGAGTATTCATGAGTTTCTTTTACACTGATAAAAAAAAAGCGAGCTGGTATCGCCGGCGATACCGTCGACCTCAGGGGGTTAATGACAAAATATTCACAAAATCAGGAAATAATAGTACCACAAACTAACACATACAAGACATGAAGTGCAGTCACCATCACACGCACTCATTCTAGACACACACATATGTTAAATGCTCATTTTCAATGTTCACTTTTTATATTAACTCTAAAAAATATTTACTTCACATTTTTCTTTCGATTTTACCTAATTTTACATAGTCTCTTTACCAGTTTCAAAGCATCTGTTCATTATTCACTTGATTTTAGAAAAGTCAGCTGGGTTGTTTTGGTTCATTATCATTATTTTGCCTCAGCTTGCTTTAGCAGGCAGATAACAGAAAGACAGACAGAGTACCATCCCTGCCTCCATTCAGAGTCTCTCTCACTATACACAAATAATCTTTTCAACAGCCTCCTTAGACTGTAACTTAGACAAAATGTAATAATAAATTAATTTTAATAACCTTTGACCATTCACCTTTGTTATCCAGACTTTTTCTTGAATCTACAAAAGCTGTCTTCATCTTTAGCCACCAACATGTCTAATGACCTTCAGGAGTTAAAACTATCTTATAGACATATTAGTTCCAAATCAACACTTCTATAATTTTCCCTTGCCCATAAGGCAACCAGCGTCATGTTCCTGATATAAATTAAGTTTTGTTACTGTCTCCACAACAAATAATGACAATCACCTCATGGTCTCAGCTGGCTCTTGAAAGCCCATTCCCATCAGCTCTTTAGCTATAATCTCCATCAGGGTCTTGTCCCCTGGCATAGTTTCAAACACTTGTCATAATGAAAAACAAGCCATACAAGGAATGCGGTTTCTTTTGAGTGGTATGGAGGAACTCACATTTTCTGGGTCAGACTGCCGTAACTCCTCACAGCTCCATCTCCCCTTAATGATTTAAGGATGCTGTTGGCCATACACAGTCATCCGTTCCACTCTCATACCTTTCTCACATAAAACACCTCCCTTCTCTATTGGGCAGGTGCCCAGTGGCGGCGAAGCCCTGTCTTAGGTTGTCCCCCTCTGGCCATCGGAGAATCTTACCCGTCTTTGGGTCAACACCTCATGCACACTGGTAACCGCTCTTTCCCATCACGAAATCAGTTTTCTTCAACAGACTAAGTTGTTTTCTGGAGCTTAGGGAAGGCACATTCAAGAGTCACCAGAGCACTCTGGACTGCCTACTAATGTTAAAACAGGGAGACAGGTTAATAACAACATTATTTAATCACTAAAATCCATTAAACATCTTCAAATCAGCAAAATCACAATACTGAGATTATACTCAGTGAATTTAGTCATCCACGTCCATTCAGTGTACTGTTACATCTGTAGCCGGAGCCATCGCATGGTGGAGACTAAAATGAGACAAAAAAGTTACTGGCCCTGAATTAAACTAGTCAAAAACGTCACTTCTATTGTTTAAGACTTCTAAAAAGTCATTCAATTTTACTTGTAAAACATTACAAATTTCCCTTTAAATGTATGAAGTCTGAACTGCCTCCATGTCTATGGTTTTCAACTAAAACACTGTGCCTTACTATATTATGACACAGGCTCAGATAACAGCTTTTAGCTGATATTGAATTAGAGAGAGACTCTGAGGCATTCAGGACTGGTACACTGTACTCTCATAAACTTCTAAAATCAAACTTTATCTACCATCTTTTAACTCGAGCCCAGCTTAAAGCATCTTTGCCAGAAATGACATGCGTTTTCAAATAAACATAATTTTTATATTTGTCTTTTGCCCACATCAGGGAATTTAGACTAAGTTCGGGGTACCCCTATCTGAGATGGAAGAGACAGAGTAGATTCGCGGCGCCCTGGACCTTCAATCCAGGGACGTACTCTACTGGGGTGTTGCTACACCAACGATGCCCAGCGGGGCCCCCACAGAGCACGCTTCGCTTGCGCTGTCTGCTCTTGTTAACTTTAAACAATGCTATCAGCGACTTCTTATACTTTTAACACTTAGTATAATTAATCTTCACTCTCCTCATCGGAGTGAAGCTCTTCTGTTCCCCTTCACAATCTCTTCCATTCAGACATAATAAACTATTTCTACCTTGTTTGCTGATTTGCCAGGGGTGTCACCAAGGATAATTGCCCGCCGCATCCTCCACCAAACTGTTAGGGGTTAACAGTTTAGGACCAGATGTTTGAAAGAAGACCCGGAGTCAGAATTATAAAAAATAGAAGAAAAGTTTTACTGAAGATAGTTTGCAGTTTCATCAGCAGAAGTTCAGCTTCAAGACTCACACCGGAGTTCGTAGGCCGCCCCCCTTACAGTTACAAAGATCACAGCAGTTATACCATTTCCAAGGTCTAAGCTACGTCATTGAATGATTCTGATTGGCTAAGAAATTGATAAACATAGTAATTTCCCACACATATACAGATAGACAGAAGCATATCTCCATAGATTATGCCGCTGACACTCAGACCCTGAAGTCAGGCACGTCGTGACCTTCCAGGTCGCAGATTTGGGTTGCTGGGTGCCAGCATGTCTCGAACAACAACTCAGTCCATTTCCAACAATGCCAGTGGTTCCTTAACCTGTAAGCAAGAAGACTAACACACACACACCGACACACATCTTTTCCAAGGCTGGATTTGGCCAGGCTCTAACTATAAACAGGAGTCTCGTCTCAAAACATTAAGATAACAAGTTCTTTCTCTCAGGATAGGACACTTTAGTCTAAATGGAAAATATAGGCTTTAACTGACAAATGGTCCCTTAAACTATAGACTTCAATGACCCCTATATGTTTTAACACGTTGAAGACCTTTCTAAAAACACAAAACATGGCCCTATTTCATTTTTGGAAGCTGGGATAAATAGGCAAGCAATGTTACTGCATTCAGATATCAAATACAGACATTAAAGAATACATGAAAAGAACATTTCAGTAATCACACTGGTAACTTCTATAACAAAGTAAAATCTCCAGAGAAGTTATTCAACTCATGTGATATTTAGAAGGAAAAGTATCGATTAATACCTTGATTATAATCACTCATTACATATACATTGAAGCAGCAGTGGATTCCAATCCACTCCCTTCACTATAATCGGCATGGTCATGATTGCATGACCTTCATAAAAAATTATGATAGCCTAGAAAAAACAAGTAATAAAAACTCGGTGAGTGTTTTAGCGCAATTTTCTCACCTCATGGGATCACAACACTAAGAGATAGTAAATCTGTTCCTGGATTTTTTTTGTGCGTTCCTGAGATTAGACCTTCCTTAAAGGGACACTTCACCCATTTGCATTAAGCTTTGCATTGTTAGAAATCCAGTCATACTATTGAATGGTCATGCAACATTTTTTCATTTTCCCCCGAGACGAAATAAATCTGTATTTACCTCTTTACACTTCCTCCTACAATGACGCAAAAATCGTCATTTTGCGTCATTGTAGGAGGAAGTGTAAGAGGGGGGGATTTCTGTTAAGACTACAAGCACTAGATCCCGCCCATAGGGGGTTGGACCTAATGCGCTAACAGACCTATCACAGATCAGTGCGAGTGCGTTTGATTTCAACGGCAGAAACCTGCAGAAAACAGGGACGAAGAAAGCTGAGTACTAGGGGTTACCATACTCTATTTCCCGGACATGTCCGGCCGTTGAGATCGACAAAAATGTCCGGGATTCAGCTTTTGCTTTCTGCGGTCGCCATCCATTGTTTACATGCTCACCTTTTGTTTCAATCTAACTGAATTCACCCTGATTGGTGAATCTGAATGTAATGTTTACATGAATGCTAAACAAGTGATCGGTTGATTTGCGTTTTAACATTGCTAAGAAAATACCCGCACCTCCGTGAGAGATAGCCCATGAGACCGGTGCATCTCACAGGCGCGCTCATCAGTAATCACAGTAATACAGGGAGCAGGACGAGGCTAGCGCCGCGGGAGAAAGACGCGAGGCCGGTGGCGTGATTGGTTGAAAGACGCGAGGCCGGTGGCGTGATCGGTTGATGTGTGTTTTACCATTGCTAAGAAAATACCTGCTCCTCCGTGCGAGATACGAGAACAGTGCCTCACAGGTGTCGGTCGTCAGTAATCATGCCACCGGCCTCGCGCCGTTCTCCCGCGCCCCTCAGCCTCGTCCTGCTCGCCACAGTAAACATGATGAATGGCGACTGTAGAACGCAAAAGCCGAATCCCGGACATTTTGGGCAAACTCGTCACGTCAGCCTTGCCTTGATGGTTTTGTTTTCAACTGCGCTGTCTTACCGGTAGGCGTGGCTTGGGAGTGGCCTTGTAGGGCAGCGAAGCAAGTGCATTCTGGGAGTTGTTGTCTTTCATCCACATAAGCCAAAAATAAATTTTCTGGCTTTTCTCAGTCTAGAAAGTCAAGTCAAGTTTATTTATATAGCGCTTTTCACAACACAGGCTGTATCAAAGCAGCTTCACAGCAATAAATTAGAACAATACATCAATGTTTGTTTCTAGTGGAACGTCTACGTTTGGTAATGCTGATCAATAGTATCGTTGATTGATTAATTAAATTAAATATCCCCAAATATCCCCAACTGAGCAAGCCAAAGGCAACAGTGGCAAGGAACCGAAAAACTCCATCAGGTGACCTAATGGAGAAAAAAAAAAAACCTTGGGAGAACCCGGGCTCAGTCGGGGGCCAGTTCTCCTCTGGCGTTTATGAACTAGAGGTCGGATTTAACTGTAAGATTAAAAGTATTATATGAATGCCTGGCTGAAGAGATGCGTCTTTAATCTAGTTTTAAACTGGGAGAGCGAGTCTGAGCAACGAACAGTATCCGGAAGACTATTCCAGAGTTTTGGTGCTAAATGTGAAAATGCTCTCCCTCCTTTGGTGGATCTGGATATCCTAGGTATGACCAAAAGCCTCGAATTTAGTGATCTTAAAGAGCGCGATGGATTATAGGGCGATAGAAGATCCGTTAAATAGACTGGAGCTAAGCCGTTTAGGGCTTTATAAGTCAGTAGCAATACCTTGTAATTAATACGGGACTTTATAGGTAACCAATGTAGTGATGATAAAATCGGTGTTATATGATCATATTTTCTTGATCTAGTTAGAACTCTAGCGGCGGCATTTTGGACTAACTGTAGCTTGTTTATTGAGGATGCAGGACAACCGGCTAATAACGCATTACAGTAATCTAGTCTCGAGGTCATGAACGCATGAACTAACTTTTCTGCATCAGAAACAGATAGCATATTACGTAGCTTAGCAATGTTTCTAAGGTGGAAAAAGGCTGTTCTTGTAACATATGAAATATGATTTTCAAAAGACAGGTTGCGGTCTAATATAACACCCAGGTCTTTTACTGTAGAGGATGAAGTAACAGGACATCCTACTATGTTAAAGTTGTATTGTGAGAGGTTTTGTGGGTGGTTTTTTGAACCGATAAGTAGTACCTCTGTCTTGTCTGGATTTAATAAAAGAAAATTACGCGTCATCCAATCTTTTATATCTTTAACACACTCTGTCAATTTGGATAATTTAGCGTTTTCATCCGGCCTTGATGAAATATAGATTTGAGTGTCATCAGCATAACAATGGAAACTAATTCCATGTTTCCTTATAATATTTCCAAGTGGCAGCATATATATTGAGAATAATAGAGGACCTAACACAGATCCCTGCGGCACTCCATAGTTTACTGGAGTTATGATAGATTTTTCTCCATTTAAATAAACAAAATGGTAGCGGTCAGATAAATATGATCTAAACCAGCTTAATGCTTGTCCTTGAACACCAGTATAATTTTGTAATCGATCTAAGAGTATTGTATGATCTATAGTATCGAACGCAGCACTAAGATCAAGTAAAACTAGTATTGAGATACAGCCTTGGTCAGAAGCTAAAAGTAAATCATTTGTGATTTTAACGAGCGCAGTTTCAGTGCTATGATGCGGCCTGAACCCAGACTGAAACTTTTCATAGACGTCATTTTCTTGTAAGAAAGAGCCCAGTTGAGCGGACACAACTTTTTCTAGTATTTTAGACATAAAAGGTAGATTTGAAATGGGTCTATAATTTACTAGATTATTCGGATCTAATTGTGGTTTCTTAATGAGAGGTTTTATAACTGCCAGTTTAAATGTTTTTGGAACATAACCTAAAGATAAAGACGAGTTAATAATATTGAGGAGAGGCTCTTCCACTACAGGTAACACTTCTTTCAATAGTTTAGTTGGTATAGGATCTAGTAAACATGTTGTTGTTTTAGATGAAGTAAAAAGTTTATTTAACTCTTTTTGTTCTATAGTTGTAAAGCACTGTAATTGTTCTTGCGGGGTGATAATTGAGGCTGAATTATAAGGCGCGATTGAGGATTGAACGTTTACAATTGTGGTTCTGATGTTTTCTATTTTCTCAGTGAAGAACTTCATGAAATCATTACTACTAAACTGTAATGGAATATTTTGTTCAGGAGACATCTGTTTATTTGTTAGTCTCGCCACGGTGTTAAATAAGAATTTAGGATTGTTATGGTTGTTTTCTATTAGTTTGCGGAGATGCTCAGCCCTGGCCGCTTTTAGGGCCTTTTTATAACGTGACATACTGTCTTTCCATGTGATTCTAAAGACCTCTAAGTTAGTTTGTTTCCATTTACGCTCTAAATTACGGGTTTCTCTCTTTAGAACACGCGTAGTATTGTTGTACCATGGTGCTTTACTTTTCTCTCTGACCTTTTTTAATCTAATGGGCGCAACAATATCCAATGATCCAGAGAGAATGGTGCTCATAGTGCTAGTTAATTCCTCAAGTTCATCTGTTTGTTTGGGTTCAATGAGAAGCTGAGACAGATCCAATAAGCTATTTGAAAAATGATCTATGGTGGATGGAAGGATTGTTCTGCCTAATCGATAACGCGGCGCAGCATGATATATTACAGGAGTACGTAATATGCAAGTTACCATGTAATGGTCAGTGACATCGTCACTTTGTGGAATGATATCTATATCGGTTGGATCGGTTCCATGTGATATAATTAAATCGAGTGTATGATTAAATCGATGAGTTGGTCCGGTAACGTTTTGCTTGACCCCAAAGGAGTTTAATAAATCTGTAAACGCAGCCCCTAACGCATCATTTTGATTATCTACATGGATATTAAAGTCTCCAACAATTAATGCTTTATCGAAGTTAACTAATAGGTCTGAGAGAAGATCTGCAAACTCTTTTAGGAAATCAGCGCAAGGCCCAGGCGGTCTATATACGGTAGCCAAGGCTAGAGATAATAGGGATGTGTTTCGAACATCTAAGAGCGTAACATTTAGTACAAGTACTTCAAATGAAATAAACTTATAACCCGTTTTCTGAGTAACATTGAGAAAATCTCTATAGATTGTTGCAACACCGCCGCCACGACCATTCAGACGGGGCTCGTGCTTATAGGAGTATCCTGATGGAGTAGACTCATTTAGACCGAAATAATCATTTGGTTTAAGCCAGGTTTCAGTAAGGCAAAGTACATCGAAGCTATTATCTGTGACTATTTCATTTACAATAACTGCCTTAGGTGTGAGTGATCTAATGTTTAGAAGACCTAGCTTTAGAAATTGTTTTTGATTACCAAAAGCAACATTTTCTGGTTTAATAACAATTAGATTTTTTCTAGATCCTGCAGTAGATTTATTATTTGATCTCACTAAACGAGGAATAGACACAGTTTCTATGCAGTGTTCTACACTATTTATATCAGTTAAATTGGTGCAGCAGAGACTATGATTTGGACTTTTGGTTACTAGTCAAAAGGTATTTAACATTTTGGAGGTGTTATCTGACAGAAGATCCGATCCGAATCTGCTTGGGTGTAAGCCATCAGCACGGTAAAGCCTAGGACGCTCCCAAAACAGATTCCAATTATTTACAAAGAGCAGTTTCTGCTCATTACACCATGACATTAACCATTCATTTAGCGCAAATAATCTACTAAACTTTTCATGACCTAGTCGGTACGTGGGAAGCGGTCCTGACACAATAATCGTTATATCAGGCGATGTGCTGCGTACCGTATCGATCAGATTCCTGAAGTCTTTCTTCAGAACCTCCGTCTGGCGCAGTCTGATGTCGGCCCCTCCCGCGTGCAGGACAACAGTTCCGACGCGCTCGTTCAGAATCTCGGGAACGTGAGCAGCGATTTCAGAAACACGAGCACCAGGAAAGCAGTGATTATGCACCTTACTTTTATTTAACGTAGCGTGTACGTGTCGAACGATGGAATCGCCGATGATCACAGCATCGCGTTCTGTTTCGCGAAGAGGGGAGAAACGGTTTTGTGTGGATATCTTGAAAACCGGGAGGGTCGGAGAGAGTTTTCTTGGTCTAGACCTGGCTCGCGTCTTCCGCTGCGGAAAAATCCAGGCTTCGTGATGGCATGTTGGAGCCGGAGTGAACGAGACCATGGCTGATCGCGACCTCGACGTTCGGGACCGATGTTGAGGAACGCACGGAGTAGACGAGGTCGGAGTCAGCGGGTTAGTAACGTTAATCTCTGATTTGTGTGCCTCGGCGCGCGATGTTTCAAGAGCTAACCGCCGGTCTATCAGCTCGGCTTTTCTTATTAAAAGGTCGTGGATCTGTTTCTCAACAGCTTCCAGCTCAGACTGCACCGCGTGCAGCTCAAATGTGTCCTCACCTGCACCAAAAGGTAAACTACTTACATTTGATATATTCGCCATTTTAACAGATGGACAGTAAGTTAAGTTAGCAACGACGCTACCAGTGATGCTATCAGTATTAATACTAATTTATGGCTTAAGTCTTGGATATAATCCGTCTTTTTACGGGTACGGGTGTAGAGTAGACGCACGATAGGCGAAAAAAAAATGTTTGTTTGTAAATGAGTGCGGAGACGCGTTCAGCCGTGATCCACGGACGTAACCTATAAGAGTATCCAGCGTTGGATCACTAGGCTTGAGACGCGTCTGCTCAACAATCCGCGTTGTAACTATGAGGTGAGGAAAAGTAGAAAATGTTCGTTGTAAGTGAGTTTAAAGAGAAATCAAGAATTATAAATCAATCGATGGAGCTCCAAAGACAACCACGCGCTCAGACGCGACGCATGCGCATTCGAAACCAGCAAATTGAATTTGGAAAGCTCCAAATTCAAAAATGATTTCACATTTCTTCTACATAAATGACCCACTTTCAATACACATTCATGTCTCCACGGGTGAAATGACCCTTTAACATAATGCCGAAAACCCGAAGTCTCTAGGTGGTCTAGTTGAGGAGTAGATAGAAGTGCAAGATTGGTGCGCACAGACAGAACAGAAATCATGAGTTAACAAGCGCAATTTTGTCCGGTGGAAAATTGCGCTAAAAACTGCTTTACAACATTGGGTCTTCAGTGGCTTGGAAATGCCACAAAAAAAAACCTAAAACTGTTTTTTAAACCTAAAAGCGGCAGGTAAACTCCGAATGACACGACAGACAGCACTTTCCATCAAGTTCTCCGCATCTCCAATAGTGTAAAAGAAAGAGGCTGGTAAATGTAGGAGCTTTACAATATAATGGGTGAAGTAAGCTCATGCAATTTGCATGTGAGCATGACCAGAGACGGACAGAAAAATATACGAAGAGTTTTGTTTCTGCTCTTAAAGTCCACATCAAACACAGAGTTTTCCTTCTTCAAACCAAACTTGGGTCTTCAGCCAACAAAGTTTAAATGCCGTCTGGCTACAGCGCTTCCCATAATGTTTACGCATTTGTGTCTGTTTGAACACACTCGACCACATGAGCGTCTACACTACCAAAGCAATCCGGTTGAATGTGTTTTCACTACCTCTGGAAGTGGTCAAAAGTGGACAAGCTCAAATTGTTTTAGACCCTGTTTACACCTGTGTTTAGCACGTCCACTTGTGATCGATTTTTTCACTACATAATTGTTATTTTATTGATTTACTGAGCACTTTTTAACTTTAATTTCAGGCCCGATGGATGAGAATGAAGAAGTGAATGAAGTGGAGAAACATCAAAGAAGATCTCAGAAATCTTTCACTTGCACTCAGTGTGGAAAGAGTTTCACATGCAAACATAGTCTCGAGATTCACATGAAGATCCACACTGGAGAGAAACCGTTCACATGTGATCAGTGTGGGAAGAGTTTTACACAACAAGGAAACCTTCAGATTCACATGAGGATCCACACTGGAGAGAAACCGTTCTCATGTGATCAGTGTGGGAAGAGTTTTACACAACAAGGAAACCTTCAGATTCACATGAGGATCCACACTGGAGAGAAACCGTTCACATGTGATCAGTGTGGGAAGAGTTTTAGACATCAAGGACACCTTCAGGAACACATGAGGATCCACACTGGAGAGAAACTGCATGAATGTGATCAGTGTGGTAAAACATTTTTGAGGGCTTCAGAGCTGAAGATCCACATGACAGTTCATTCACAGGAGAAACCACATTCATGTTCTTTGTGTGGAAAGAGTTTTTCACGTCTGCAGAGTTTAAAAGGACATCAGAAAATACACACTGGTGTAAGAAATCATATGTGCTTTGAGTGTGAGAAGACTTTTATCACAGCTAAAGAGTTAAAACAGCACCAGAGAATTCACACTGGAGAGAAACCTTACAAGTGTTCACACTGCGACAAGAGATTCAGTCAGTCAGGAACCCTGAAATCACACGAGAGGATCCACACTGGAGAGAAACCGTATCACTGCACTGCATGTGGGAAGAGCTTCACTCATTCATCTGCTCTACACAGACATACAGAAAACTCACATTAAGTAGCTTATCTTCAGTTCACTTTCAAGTGCGATGCCACCTCTCTTTCCTATTAGCTTGTCTTAACCAGAAAATAAAGAAAAGGATATCTAAAGCCTGGAACACACCAAGCTAACGGTCGGCTGTCGGGCAGTTTTTGTGCGTCGACCGACTATGTTTCCTCAGTGTGTTCTGCACCGTCGGCTGAAATTGGTCTTCGTCTGCTTTTTTTCGGCCGATTCCACTTATTGAATCGGCGTCGGGCCGTCGGTGAAAAAGAGAACTCTGATTGGCTGTTCAGCTTAGTGAATGAGTCAGTGCACGAGAATAATAGCAAAACAGCGAGCAAAGTCAAAACGGTACAGATAGAAGACCATTCTAATGTTACTTCATCTTACCTGAGTGTTCTGAAAGATTATGTGTATTTTCAGTTAACTTTAGTAAGATGCATTTACATGGTTACTGTGCATTAGATTTAATCAACTCTGTCTGTGTCTGCAAAGGTGTGTGCCAAATGGCCCATACAGATGAATGCCCCATTCAGATGTATGGCCCATAGAAACTGATTGGTGTGAATGAATAAAAAGAATCAGCTTTGCTCAGAGTGGATTAGCAAGTTAGATCGATCTCCTGTGGGAGGTCCTAACAGGTTTCTATTGTTTGTAGCCCATAGGCTATGGCTGAATCCCAATTCTCTGTCTTACCCCTTCCCCTTCGTCTTACCCCTAGCCCTTGTCCCTCAAAACCGAGTGGTAAGCGCTAGGGTTGAAAACATACCCCTATGAAATGAGACTTATGTCTTCATGTATAAAGTTCTGTCTCAAGACACAGAACGCTGGATTAAGATTGTTGAAGGGTGACATGCTAACATCGCTGCTGACGGACTGCTACACGACAAACCTTCAATAAATTCTTCTCCCCACAAGAACTCTGGTCAAGCATACTTATTTTATGTATTGGATAAATCTAATACATTGGCGAGCCACCCAAACCACTGCTCGGCCAAATACACCAAAATCTAACAGTTCCTTGGCGAATATTTCAATATTAACACGAGAGGAGTGGAATAAAGAAAGTGTTTAGCAGGATTGATATTCAAAACGGTAAGCGCGCACTGCTTTGTTTTACGGTTTGTGAATCTGCAGCGTCAGGGACGTGCACAGGAGGCGCAGTTTGGTCTGACCTTTAATTGTCTTGCTACACTGCAGCATAATATATGGTTCTCACACTCCAGTAATATTTCTGTGAAGTGAATTTATCTTGCACTTGTTCATAGTTTTTGTATTATGTCTGAATATATTCAGTTGAATTTTGCCCATACAAATTGCCTTATCTGACCGTGTTTATGTCCAAACTCAATGCCTCTTATGGTCTTATTATTATTTATAAAGATTGCAAAACGTCAGAGATGACAGGTTTATGATATACAACTTTGAAAACAGTATACAAAATGTATTAACAATATGTTAAATGTCACTAAAATACACATGAGAAAAATATGAAGTTTTTCATATTATTGTTTATTGTTTTTTTTTTGTTTGTTTTTTAAATTTGAAAAGAAATAATCTGGATTGAATTGACAGATGGGGAAAAACTCACTTCTAATAAAAATAAAATAAAATAAACGCTTACATTTCGGGAAAAATTACAATCTTTTTTTAACCTTTTGGCTTCCCGTACATTCAGTTGTGCTTCTTGGTCGCATTCAGTTCTGATGGTACGTACTAACCTCTGACACTCCCACACCAGACACACGTCAACTTTCCTCTATTTACAGATATGACGAGACATGCACGGCGGAGTGACGTATGTACACCAAAAAAACATCCTGACAGATCTCAAATATAAACACTTATAACAGGCTTACCATAATGAATCAAATATACATTTTGGAAGAAGGATTGATGATGTCATTATTTACATTTTGTTAATTTAAATTTATTTTACTACAATGTATAGTTCCATGTCAAAGTATATATGGAGGTTGTTTCATGTTTTATTTTGAAATGGGGAAGGTGTAAAATTACAGTAACATTACAAAGACACACTGGAATACTTTATATCAATAATAATATTAAAAATAACAATTTTACTGAGTAATAATAAGAGACAAGGTAATAAGTAGGCAACTGGAAACGTAAGTTCAAGACTGAACATTTAAGGTCCTTGCACACTGAGTCCGAAATTTTCGTATGCGTTTTTTGGTATTCGTCATTCGGTGGCTCTGAATTGTCAAAACACCTCTCAAAATGCTTGCTGTGGATGCGAAAAACTCAGAAAATCGAACCCAATCCAAAAAATTTATGACGGATGAAAGTTTTGGAGAAGTTTTGTGTAAATGTGATTGACCAAACATGAGGTTGTATTTATATTTTAACGTGCAAAAATTTCGGATGTGAATTTCAGATTCGAAATTCGGATTATACAGTAGGCGAAAAACAGTGTGTGACAAAAGAAGTGTGTGGAAATTCAGAGTACTCATAGGGTGCTTCTCAATAGGAAGGCTGCTTCCTGCATATCTCGACAGCCACGTCATCAAGGACATCTCAAATTATAGGTCCCTTTGAAGACAGCCTTCGTTCCGCATCCTTCACTCGGTCTGTTACGGAGGGAAGCATCGAGTGCATCCTTCGCGTCCTCCAAACGCCCACAACCCTTAGCACACATTCCAATTCACAAAGAATTAGCATAAAATGAATTGGTACTGAGCTTGTCTAATTTCACTATATGATGCAAGGATGGAGATAAAGGCATTATGATTACTTTAGTTTTTTGTAAATTAAACATATAATGTTAAACTGTGAGTAACGCAAACCTCTGAGAGACCACAGAAGCTTGTCATTACCTGTACTGCAGTAGAAAAGCAGTTAAAGGGATAGTTCACTTTGAAATTAATTTTTGGTATGTTTTAGCTTACCTCAAGGGCATCCAAGATGTAGGTGTCTTTGTTTCCGCAGTAGTTTCAATTTTGATATTTTTAGGTCAAACCGTTCCTGTCTGTCAGTCATATAATGCAGGTCGATGGTCACTGTCTCAAAGAGCATGCACAAAGTCCAAATTAAAACAATTCCCCATCGTCCAAATGAAACAATTCCCCATCATAAGTACACATTGATGGCCTAAGACACGAAACGAGCGGTTTATGTGAGAAAACGAACAGTATTTATATCGTTGTTATAAACGGCACACGTCCAAATGGTCTGACGGCGCGGGCGGGTATAGATGTATACATAGATGTCGCCTTGGCTACTGCAGTTCATTGGAACGAAACCGTAGCCAAGGCTACATCTATGTATACATCTATACCCGCCCGCGCCGTCAGACCATTTGGACGTGTGCCGTTTATAACAACGATATAAATACTGTTCGTTTTCTCACACAAACCGCTCGTTTCGTGTCTTAGGCCATCAATGTGTACTTATGATGGGGAATTGTTTCATTTGGACGATGGGGAATTGTTTTAATTTGGACTTTGTGCATGCTCTTTGAGATAGTGACCATCGACCTGCATCAAATGACTGACAGACAAGAACGGTTTGACCTAAAAATATCAAAATTGAAACTACTGCGGAAACAAAGACACCTACATCTTGGATGCCCTTGAGGTAAGCTAAAACATATCAAAAATTAATTTCAAAATGAACTATCCCTTTAATACAAAGGTTTTTAATGTAAATCAGTATTTTCACGCGGTGAAAACGTGTGATGTAGCCATGCGCTCTTACTAGACCGTTTCATTCTAGTGTTCAATGCTGACTCTAGCCTACAAGCCTCACTAGGATGCAGCCTTGCGTTTGAGAAGCACCCATAAAAGAGTGGGCCAGAAGAACCCGGATGACCTGATCTGTAAAAAAATAATCCTGTCGAAAAAAACAGTATACTACTGGCAGCTGTGGTTGCCAGCAAAAATACGGTGTGTTACTGTTTTTGAAATTAACAGCTAAACAGTTTTGTCAGCTACAATATAAAACTGTCATTTAACAGCTATATATTATTACGGTATGATGCTGGGAACCACAGCTGCCCGTAGTTTACGTTTTTTTTTAACAGGATTATTTGACAGTGCTCTACTTCCGGCGAGATTCTGAAGTGTGCATACGGTGGACACTTTACCATCCCATGAGGCCACGGGAGAGGATCTGTGAATGGCAGTAAAGCGAAGGAACTGACGCTGGTAGGTCACATGATAATAGTGATGACTAGTTATGAAAAGTTATGACTTATTCAAAATAAGTACCTACACAAGAGAGTATGCGATTCCAGACGCAGCCACTGGCATGATACAAACACACTAATATAGGGCAAAAAAAACTGGTGTAACAAATCAGGCTTAATGAGTGGTTTCAGCGGGAGTCTGGAGAGTGGCACAGTACTGAAGAAATTTTGCATTTAACAGTTTTTATTTAATAGAAATTAAATTTCGATTCAACATGCATAAGTGCACTTAAATAAAGCATTTGATCTAGTCTCAGTCATTCTGTGAGATTACAGGGGAATAATCAGGTTTGTGAAATGCAGTGCACAATTCTGTTAATACTGATCATATCTGATGTGTTAATGGTTTAAAGCTCTTTAGTCAGTGCTGAATCAACAGGTTTAGTTCAGAGTTCCGAAACGGTCCAGACTCCCCTCCCCTCATCATCATGTTTGGCAACTCGGGCTGGTCTGGGGTCAGTCATCCTGCTGTTCAGAGTCAGTCTCGCTGTGGATATTACTGGCAATATGAGTCAGATCCAAACTCTGGGTTAACATCATAGTGATAGCCTCGTCCGCCTCGATGCCCTCCATGAACTCATCCAGAGACAGCTCGCCTAAACACATACAGTTACATACGTAAATCATATCATTTATTTACATATTTAAATAGCATAGATAGATAGATTACCGTCTCCATTAACATCAATCCTGTTGAACACCATGTCGGCCAAGTCCTCAGGAGTAATCTCCTGGTCTTCTCCATTGATGGCATGAACAGCCTAGAGCAGAAAAACAGTTTGAGGCTAAAGTGAGCCAGCAGGAGGCGCTGAAGAGGAACTCAGATGCCGCTGAATTAAACACGACACCTTGAAGATCAGCAGCAGCTCGTCCCGGTCGATGCATCCGCTGCCGTCCATGTCGAAGAGTTTGAAGTACCAGCGCAACTTCTGCTGAACGCCTCCCTTCAGGACCAGACTCAGAGCAGCCACGTACTCCATGAAGTCTATAAAGCCGTCCTGACCACACACACAATAAACTTGAACAACATAGCACCATATACACATCAAATTATAATATAATATATGTCGTTGCACACTTGCATGATATTGTCTGTTTGATTATTTATGCCACGGACACAGATATAAAGAAGAAGAGACTAGATGAGTAAAGTTTGATGACAAACTTTGATGTTGGCTTGACAGAGCCTTGCATGAATGTTTGAAATAACTTTGAAAAGCTTTAAAGCTACACTGTGTAATTTTTTTAGTTGATTCTTAGCAAAAAACACTTAGTTCTTTCAAAATATATGTGCTCATTAATGTATATTTACTTCTTTCAAGTAATAAAGTATTCTCGTAAGTTTATAATCTGCCATTGAAAGTACATATGGGTGAGGGGTTCGAATGCCGGTCGCAATGTTGCCCCTCCATCTTGAAACTACATTAGCCAAAGAGGGACATACCTGGAAATTCAAGCTTCGCCTTTAGCGCTTCACACTCAGTGACACAGAGACGAATGCGAGGGGAGATTACTCGCGACTGCCGGCAGATTTGAAAGGAATGGAGGATCATGCCTATTTTCGAGGACAGTAGCAGAGTCGCCAAGGAAGCGAAAGAGAGAATTAAAACGTCAACGCGACAGGCAAATCAGCCAAAGTCAATACTGGAGTAACTTTTCCCAGATGGAAAGAGCTCATGAGGAGCAAAGATTTTAAAACGGACGCCGAAGTTGCCTGCTTTCTTCTCGATAGGTGATTCAGCCTATTTGTGTAAATTCGAAGTTTTATAGTTGCTTGTCTAACCATAGCATGGTTGAGCATAACGCCAGAACGACCTCTAGTATAACTTGCGTTACTTTTCCTCGCGTCAATGGTGAAAAAGTATTGTTTACCTTGTAACATAAATCTGTGCCTCGATGGATCACCGGTGATAGTTTTAATTAAAGGTGCAATTGGACGAAGTCGAACTGGAAGCCATGTTTATCTTGGAATAATACGGCCACCATAGGAGTTAAAATGCCCTCGAAATTGAAAGGAACAGAAACTAATATTCACTGGGTAGTCATATACAATTTCACCGCTAGATGGGGGAAAATATCACACAGTGTAGCTTTAAGTTTGAAGATTTTATTCACAGAGGTCAATAAAACGACTTTAGAAAGCCATGATTAGACAAGTCAATGAGGAGTTTACACACTCCTGTTAACCAGATTACCGGCTTTAATGGGTCTTAGTCTAGACCTCTGATCTCGTGCAGCGCTGCTGTTTGATCTGAGTTTACTGTATTGACACCGATCTCATTACCCATCATCATCATTAAGAGAAACGAAGCAAAAGGCCATCTCTGATCAATGAGTTCATCCAACACTAGCGTCTCTATATATCTGTTATGATCTGATTGGGCTCTTGGTACTTTGAAGAATCAGGGGTAACACTTTATAATAAGGTTAAGTTAACATTAGTTAATGTATTAACTAACATTAACTAACAATGAGCAATACATTTGTTACAGTATTTATTAATCTTTGTTAATGTTAGTTAATCAAAATCCAGCTGTTCAGCATGTTAGTTCACAGTGCATTAACTAATGTTAACATATACAACCTTTGATTTTAATAATGCATGAGTAAATGTTGAAATTAATATTAACTAAGATTAATTAATGCTGTAGAAGTATTGTTCATTCTTAGTTCATGTTAACTAAGGTAGTTAACTAATGTATAATGAACCTTATTGTATAATGTTACCGAGTCAGGTTTATACTTAATGAAATTTCTTAATTTCATGAGAACTGATTAACTTAAACACACTTTTAAAAAAAAAAATAATAACAACAACAATAAAACATTTAGCAGAACTGTAAATATTAAATAGAATAAAAACAGATTGTCTTACGTCGTTTATGTCGAAGGTCTTGAACATGGTCTCGACGTACTCGTTTGAGGACTCTGACAGATTCTTCAGCCCAAAGAACTTCTTGAACTCGTAGAACGTGAGCTGGCCGGACGGACACTCGGTCATGAACTTCCGGTACCACTTGTGCGAGTGGCAGGCGGTCAGCTCCTGCAAGGACATGCCGGGCTGGTTCCCCATGATGCTTCAGGACAGGTCGCTCATCGGTTCCTCACGCCGACACACACTGAGACACCGGCTCTGCATGCAGGACAGGCGAGTGTATCCCGACCAATTACTACTGACGTCACTCGCTGGGCTGTTCTTTTCCGCTCTGGAAATTACCGTGAATTAATGCCTACTTACAGGGAATCCGAGCTGAATGTGTCAGAACGACCCACTGACCTGAGATCACGACCTCTACTTAGCTATCTATCTCTGCCTGTCTGTCTGCCTGCCTGTCTGTCTGTCTGTCTATCTGTCTGTCTGTCTGTCTGTCTGTCTATCTATCTGCCTGTCTGTCTGTCTGTCTGTCTGTCTATCTATCTGTCTGTCTGTCTGTCTGCCTGTCTGTCTGCCTGCCTGTCTGTCTGTCTGCCTATCTATCTGTCTGTCTGTCTGTCTGTCTGTCTGTCTGCCTGTATGTCTGTCTGCCTGCCTGTATGTCTGTCTGCCTATCTATCTGTCTGCCTGTCTGTCAAACAGGACATTAGTTTGGTTAATTTTTGTGAACCAGTTCCTAACGTTTTTGTAACCATAAACTAAAACGTCTGTCTTCAATGTAGGAAGCATCAGTAAAACAGGACATCATCAACTCAACTTCCTCACCTCAGTAGGTCCTCTTTTTAGGTGTTACTGCCCTCTAGCTATTACACTCAGTATCACAATGATTGATAAACAAAACATCTTCCCTCTCTGTTAAGAACACTACTTTACAGAACACTTTTTATAGTTCGAAATGGTTCCAATGAAGGCATTAACAGTAGTTACAAAAGAAGGGGAAGTGTGTATTAACATAACTAATATCTGGCAGTCATAATTTCCTTACCACTGAAATGAAATGATTTCACATTAAATGAAACTCAGAACACTTTTCATTTACAGAATGGTGCAACCAAAGACTGTTCTTAACCCTTTAAGGGCCTGTTCACATATCGCGTCTTTTGCGCGCACAAGCTCGTTATTTCAAATGTAGGCGCGCGGTATGCGCGCTCATAATGGAAGTGACGCGGTCGCAGTGCGACGCGCTCGTTTTTTACAAGCGCGTCCGCG